>NC_142347.1:28153007-28373007 GCF_054954075.1 Amborella trichopoda | reverse complement strand
ACCATTTTTCCATCATTGTCTATCTTCTATTACTTGAGGGGTTAACCTCTTTTATAGAGAACCGTCTTTTGTAGTTCTCATATTCATGGTCTATAGGAGTTGAGATCCAAGTATAACTCCTGCCTTAATTATCTTAAGTGTAGCCAATTAGGATTAACAAATTGTCACAAAACTGTTAATCTTATATAATGAGCTAAACCTGTTATTAGTACACTAATGACTCACATAATAGGATGTCATCAAAGCATTCCTACTATTTGATAAAAGATATTTAGAAATTAAATAATTTTGTACATCTATATTATAGAAAAAAACAATTCTTACTAAGAATCCAAAGACCTCACTAGGTTTTTCCTCCAGTGATGGTTTGCCCTCCAGTGTAATATCCTATATAAAAGCTCCAAAATAGATCCTAGCATATGGTGTTGTCTCATGTAAACCACATGGGGTTTCACATATGCTATACAATATGGCTTTTGTATCATTATTGAAAAATAAATTCTCAAGATAAAAGGGCCTGATGGGCCATATTTCCAATAGTTTCAAGGCTAAAAGTTTGACTGTGCACACTATACAATGGCCAAAATAACAACAAAATTATATTTCGTTTGAATCATCAAGAGACCTCCCAACATTGTGTCTAAGGTTGTTTACAAAGGGGCTGTTTACAGAGAGAACTTACTTTTTGTACAAGGAGACCACAACTATTCTCACCCATTAGATATCAAATTGGATGGCTTGGGGTGAGTCACAAGGTCCAACATTTTTTTTTTTTGGAATTTTATGTCTAATAGTGACACTCTTACAACCATCCATTTTGAAATTTAAGGGACAAGAATGATTGTGACATCCTTGTATAAAAGGGAAATAGTCTCTTTGTGTTAAAATTTTGTTAACCTATCAACTTGGGGGTGGTTGCCCATTACTTGGTTTCTTGAAAATTTTTACAAGGTGATATGTTCCATGTTTACTACGAGATCTTCTTTTCGACCACCTTTGACCTCTTCCTTGTCCTTGCTTGCCCACTTGGACTATTGTGATCTTTACCTATTTTTTAAGGGCCTCAAAATTTATGCTATTTCTTTCTTTAAGGCTGCCATCGCTATTCCCCACGGATTTGCTCCCATCTTTGACAACTGTGGTGAGATCAATATTGTTAAATTTGTTTCATTTAGGTTGAGGAGGTCAGAGCCTTGGGATTTTAGGTCTAGATCGAAGCAAATTGAAGCTTGGTGTTGCTGTTTCAGTCAGATTCGATCTGCTTTAGGTTGCTTCAGTCAGATGTGGGTCTACTTCGGGCCTCTTCGAGAAGCAAAGAAAAAATAAAAAAATACTAATAATAATAATAAAATAGGGGCTATTTTTTGTCTTTTTATCACTTATGCAGTAATTTCCTTATACTGCCCATAACAACAATTTATTATAATACTATTTATTGTTCAAAATCAAAGTCCTTATCAAGGCCTTTTCCGTCCATTTTTTTTTTCACCCTTCCTTTTATACTTAAAAGGACAAGTCTTCCCATCCAAAATTCCCCATCCTGTAACTCCCGTTAAAAACAAAAAAATAAAGGAAAAACCTACTGCTCCTTTCCTCTCTCTCTTTCTCTAACTTTCATTACAGAGGGGATATTTTAAGCAAAGATCCGACCCCATATCGCTGTCAAAACTAGGGGCCTAGTCTCCTATGCATCTTGTCTCTCTTGATACATTAAAAGAGAGTTATTTTCTCCTCCTATTTCATTGACAAACAAAGATCAAAAAATTCTCGGCCGATTTTGAGGATTCAATGAAGAAGAAAGAGGAGCGAAGGAGGTAAGTTTTCTTTTCTGGTTTCATTCTATCTTTATCTTCAACATATATTTTTTTTAACGGCTATGTTTCTCTCTCTAGTAGTAACTCTATTGATCCAAAAGATGCGTCTTTTTCTCTTTTTTTGTTTTTTTTTGGAATTGCTATTTCAATGGAGAAAGATCTGTTTTCTTTCAGTTTTTTTTTTACTCCCTAAGGGAATGAGGGAAGAGAAGAAACAGAAAAATGGGAGGTCTTTTTTTTAACACCTATGGCTGTTATCCGGTCAATTAAGCACAGATCATGGCCCCCAAAATTTAGTACTAGACATCCATGTCCAATGGTAAGTTTTTTTTTTAATTTTCTTCCTTTTTTTGACTGCTGTGATGTACTACAAAAGAATGGGCTAAATCCTTAAACGAGTATCAGTCTTTCAACTCTCTTTTTTCCCCTTTGTGAGATACGGGTTATTCTCCTCTCCTACTCATATATCTTTTTTTTTTTAATTGTTAAATATCTTGAGATCATCTATTTCTCTATTATCCTTTTTTTGTATTTTTTCTTTCCCAATTCTAGAGACTACTTGAACCTGATATGCTGTTGTTTGTTTGTGATTTGTGTATTTTTCTGATGAGAAGGTTTGGAAAAATTATTGATTGAGTTGGATTCATATCGAGGATTTTTCCATTCACCAGTTGTTGCATATTTTTTCTTGAGCTCTATTCTTGATAGTCCATACAATCACTCGGTGAGATCGCAGCTATAAACTACATTTAATTTTTTTTTTTTCTGTATTTTTTATCATGATGGATCTCAAACTAGAATTGAATATAGAAAGACTCAATAGGCTAAATTATAATACGTGGAAAAGAAGATTAGCCATGATCTTAGAGCATGAAAATTTAGATCATATTATTTCAACTATAGTTTCTACTGAGCCCACTGATGTTAGCAATAAGGTAGGAAGATCAACTTATACTAATTGGGAAAAGGAAAATAAAAGGTGTATGAACATAATTTTGAAAAATATAGATGATGAATTATTATTGAGCTTTGATGAATTTTAAAATGCCAAAGATATTTGTGACGAATTGGATATACAATTTAGGGTGACTTCTATGAATTGGATATACAAAGAAAATGACTTTGTGGATGAACATGTTAGGAAAATGATTTTGCTGGGCAAATAACTTGTAAGTGCTAGTTATGTTTTGAATGATCAACAACAAGTTATGAATAGTTTGCCTAATTCTTAGGAATCTACTGTGACGAATTTATCTCTAAATCGTAAGGATCTTACGCTTCAAAATCTTGCTGTTGAATTGAAATCTAAAAGGGATCGTAGATCTTTAAGAAGGGCTGATGCACTTCGCATTGTTCAATCTCAAAACCATCAAAATGGAGATTCCTCTAACAAAAGAAAACCTTACTGTAAGAACCCGGACTTTTCCAGCATTTGGTAGTGTGCCGGCGAGTCGTCGGAACAGGTGATCTGGTGCGCAGGCACTGTTGAGAGCAACGTGCCAAGCGTAATGCTGTCGAGCGCGATGCCGCCGAGCGCAACGCTGCCGACCATGGAAGCCACCTAGCGCAGCTGAATATGGAAGCCGCCTAGCATAGATGAATATGGGAGCCGCTGAGCATGGAAGCCGTTGAGCGCAGATGAATATGGAACCACCAAGCATAGATGAATATGGAAGCCGCCGAACGCAGATAAATATGGAAGCCGCCGAGCATGGAAGCTGCCGAGCATGGAAATCGTCGAGCATGGAAGTTGCCGAGCATGGAAGCAGCCGAGCATGGAAGCAGCCGAGCATGGAAGCCACCGAGCGCAATGCCGTTGAGTGCGACGTTGCCGTGTGTAACAGTCCAGGGGAACTTCTTCTCTCTCTCATGATTGCTCACATGCTTCTTGGATGCCATGTGGCACTTGCATGCCCCTTGTATGCCAAATGTCAGCTGCATAGCCGCCCCCTTCTTTTGCTTATTAAAACCCCCCTTCACACCCCTCCATGAGATTTTCTCTCTCTCACCCACATCCTCCCTCTTAGTCTTAAGAAGCTTGGCATTTTTGAAGAGAAACTTGTGTGTGGGCATTTTGGAGTTCATTTAGTGCTGTAAGTAGATCTAGCTTCCATGATTCCATGCTTTTATTTAATGCATGTTTACTTAGTTCACCAAGGTTAAATTCATACATGAATATGAATGTGATTGTGAATATGGGTGTGTATATATTCTATTAAAATCTTGCCAAAATATGCCTTGTTTTCTAGAACTGTGACTCCCATTTATGTGATCGATTGAGTATAAAAAACATCTATGTTGATCACCAAAATTTGCGGTAAAGTACCATTTGAATCTATTTTAATGTGGAAAAGACCTCCTATTAATATCTCTTTCGGTTTGAAAGTTATTAGGAATTTTCTAAAGTATGTCATAACTTTAAAATGAATTTTTAGAACTATTATGTGTTTTTGTGTGGAACTGTTCACTAACCAAAATATATCAGAATAAGGTCAAACTATTTTTAAAAGAAAGATAAATGAGTTTACTATAAAAATGGTTTTAGAACCATGAGAAAATTTCATGTGGATTGGAAGTTATTCCCGTTTTTCTATAAGGATGCCACACTAGAATTTCTGATGTGACGACAGAAATTTTCCAGAACTGTGACTCCCATTTGTGTGATCGATTGAGTATCGAAAATATTTCTGTTGATTATGAAATTCTGTAGGAATGTATCCCGATGAATCTATTTTAAGTTGGAAAATATCTCTTGTCAATATCTCTTTTGGTTTGAAAGTTATGAGCCATTTTCAAAAGTATGTGAGGATTGTGAAATGAATTTCTATGAACTTTATGTGTTTTTGTGTAGGACTGTTCACTGACCAAATGTATCAGAATGAGGTCAAACTACTTCTAAATGAAAGACAAATGAGTCTACTTTAAAAATAGTTTTAAACCATGGTAAATTTTTTTGTAATTTGAAAGTTGTACCCATCATTCTATGAGAATTTCACACTGACATTCTTGCTGGAAAAACAGGAAATATACTCCAAGAATACCAATCCCTTCACGACATTTGTGTTTTCATGAGTCGAGATTGTTATGAAAGTGGTCTTGGGTCCAAATGATTTCTGAATTTCATGTTATGCCTTTAAAGGTGGACCACTTGCACTATGAAAAACAAGAAAAATAACCCAATGACGCCTTTTGATCTAATAAGCTCGATGATATGTGCGCATGAGTTATGCTCTATTGTGATATGTTCAATTATGATATGAATGCAGGTAATAATATATTCTCAGTTATGATATGAATGCATGATAATGAGATATATTTTATTATGATACGAATGCATGTAGTAAGACATGCTCAGTTACGATATGAATGAATGATAATGAGATATGCTCTGTTAAGATATGAATGCATATAGTATGACATGCTCAGTTATGATACGAATGCAGAATAATGAGATATGCTCTATTAAATTCATGTAGTAAGACATGCTCAGTGATGATATGAATGCTGAGATATGCTCAGTTATAATATAAATGCCCGATATTGAGATATGCTCAGTTATGATATGAATGCATGTAATAAGACATGCTCAGTTATGATATGAATGCACGATATTGTGATATGTTCAGTTATAATATGAATGCATGTAGTAAGACATGCTTAGTTATGATATGAATGCATGATAATGATATGTTCTGTTATGATATGAATGCATGTAGCAAGACATGTTTAGTTATGACATGAATGCATGATAATGAGATATGCTCTATTATGATATGAATGCATGTAGTAAGACATGCTCAGTAATGATATGAATGCATGATATTGCGATATGCTCTGTTATGAAATGAATGCATGTAGTAAGACATGATCAGTTATGATATGAATGCATGATAATGAGATATGCTCAGTTATGATATGAATGCATGTAGTAAGACATGCTCAGTTATGATATGAATGCACGATATTGAGATATGCTTAGTTATGATATGAATGCATGTAGTAAGATAAGCTAAGTTATGATATGAATGCACGATATTGTGATATGTTCAGTTTTGATATGAACGCATGTAGTAAGATGTGCCTAGTTATGATATGAATGCATGATAATGAGATATGTTCTGTTATGATACGAATGCATGTAGTAAGACATGCTCAGTTATGATATGAATGTAAGCTAATGAGATATGCTCTATTATGATATGAATGCATGTAATAAGGCATGCTCAATTTTAATATGGATGCATGATATTAAGATATGCTCAGTTATTATATGAATGCATGTAGTAAGACATGTTCAGCTATGATATGAATGCATGATAGTGAGATATATTTTGTTATGATATGAATGCATGTAGTAAGACATGCTTAATTAAGATATGAATGCACAATATTGAGATATGCTTAGTTATGATATGAATGCATGTAGTAAGATATGCTCAGTTATAATATGAATGCATGATAATAAGATATGTTCTGTTATGATACAAATGCATGTAGTAAGACATGCTCTGTTATGATATGAATGCATGATAATGAGGTATGCTCTGTTACTATATGAATGCATGTAGTAAGACATGCTCAGTTATGATATGAATGCATGATATTGAGATATGATTTGTTATGATATGAATGCATGTAGTAAGACATGCTTAGTTATGATATGAATGCATGATAATGAGATATGCTCTGTTATGATATGAATGCATGTAGTAAGACATGCTCGTAGTAAGACATGCTCAGTTATGATATGAATGTATGATAATGAGATATGCTCTATTATGATACGAATGCATGTAATGAGGCATGCTCAATTATAATATGGATGTACGATATTAAGATATGCTCAGTTATTATATGAATGCATGTAGTAAGACATGCTCAGTTATGATATGAATGCATGATAGTGAGATATATTTTGTTATGATATGAATGCATGTAGTAAGACAACTCAGTTAGGATATGAATACACGATATTGTGATATGTTCAGTTATGATATGGATGCATGTAGTAAGATATGCCCAGTTATGATATGAATACATGATAATAAGATATGTTCTGTTATGATACAAATGCATGTAGTAAGACATGCTCAGTTATGATATGAATGCATGATAATGAGGTATGCTTTGTTACTATATGAATGATATGAATGCACGATATTGAGATATGATTTGTTATGATATGAATGCATGTAGTGAGACATGCTTAGTTATGATATGAATGCATGATAGTGAGATATGCTCTGTTATGATATGAATGCATATAGTAAGACATGCTCAATTGTGATATGAATGCACGATATTGAGATTTGCTCAGTTATGATATGAATGCATGCAGTAAGACATGCTCAGTTTTGATATGAATGCATGATAATGAGACAAGCTCTGTTATGATAAGGATGCATATATTAAGACATGTTCTGTTATGATATGATATGCACATTCTCTGATATGATATGTACATCCTCTAGCATGATATAAAAGTAAGCTCTATGATGAAATGGTATGTGCATAAGGCACTACACAATGGGTCATCCATTGGTAGTGTAAGATGATATGATAAGAAATGTGTAAGGCACTATGCAATGGGTCATCCATTAGTAGTGTAAGATGATATGTTAAGTAAGGTGTGAAGCACTATACAATGGGTCATCCATTGGTAGTGAAATATGACATGATAAAAATGTGATATGAAGTACGACGCACCGGGTCATCCATTGGTTAGGATAAGAAAGTTGTGTCAGCAGTTGAGATCTTTCTCTGACTCCTGATGATAGCAAGGGAGTGAGGATGTGAGTCATATGGGAGGGCCGCACCCCCCAATATGTGTGTATGGTACTACGCAGTGCGTCATCCATTGGTGGTGTAACGCCCCCCAACTAGAGAACAATGAGGGTTGTTTCTTGCAAGGCCACCGCCTATCAAAAGCCCCAAAGAGCGTTGGGGACTGTGTGTGTGTGTGTGAAGGAATTATGAAATGGGTCATCCATTTGTCATTGTTTTCCCTCATGAGTGATGGTAGAAGTTCTAAGCAATGAGATTGACTTAGCCTGATGATTAAGGCTTTTACTTCAGGAGTAGGCGATATTAGGATTGCTTGTGGTTGATATGTGTTTGCTTGATTTATTGATATGTTATTATGCTCATGATGGAGAGATTTTATAAACTGCTACGTCATATGATATCAGATATCTGATTTGCGATTGTTCCACTATGAAAGGGATCACTCACGACACATTGCTAATAAAAATTTGATATTGACTCCATGTTGTAAGACTTGCATGAACCTTGAGTATACTTAGGAATTACTATGTGTAGGCAGGAATGCATGACACCGTGATCTACTTTTTGGGCTTCATAGTTCACTCCTTTAACTTTCATCTGTGTAAAGTGGTAGCTCGCGGGTTGTGGATGAGCGGTTTGGTGATCGTGGCTATCCATACTCTTTGTGAAGGCTTGCTTTTTATTGTATGTTTTATATGGTAGTTTGGCCATGTAGTTCACGTTTCTATTAAAGCCATGTAATTGTTATTGGGCCTTTGAAGCCTTGGACATATTTGTAATACCTTTGGATCTCTTTTTATATATATATGCAATCCGAAACTTGGTTGTCCAATTTTATTTTGTGGCTGTATGATTAGAGTTTTGTTTTTCTTTTGTGGTTTGCTTTTGATTCCTTCTTCTTAAAGCATTGAGTGCACTCCTACTTGAGTGGCATTCGCTACCTTTGGTAGTGATCCCGCACCCTGTTGCCCTTCGGCAAGTACGGTAGAACGAAAGGGGGTGGGTTCGTGATAATTTATGGTATCAGAGCAGGCATGATAGGACTCTTGGCCTAGAGAGTCTTAGAAGTGTCCTTAGAGTGAGCGTCTGGGTGTTCCCATTATAGTTTGAGATGACGAGGACTCATGTCAACAATTCGATGGGAACACAGAGGCTTTCAAAGAATTCTTTAGGACGCTCAGGGCCATCACTCAAGTTATAAGGGATTGTATGCCTGCCTCAGCTGCCCCTGCCCCAGACCAAGTAGATAGTGGGAAGATTAAAAAATTTAGGAGACTTGCACCTCCAACATCCTCGGGACATAGAGGAGTAGACAAGTGTGAAAGATGGAGAAGGCAAGTAGAGAAGATCTCTGAAGTTATCATTGTTCTGACGAGCAAAAGTAAGATTGCGGGCTTCTATGAACACTGATATAGTATACAAACAATGTGGGGCATTGCTTGAGTGGTGTGTCCTACCCATAGACTAGATACTTATAGATATTAAGGATTTTGATGTTATTTTGGGTATGGACTGGTTGTCCACACACGATGCCACTGTTGACTGTCAAGATAAGAATGTGACCTTTAGACCCCCTACCCGACTTGAGCTGTACTTTTTTAGTATCAAGGATGTTCCCCCTCTACAATTTATTTTCGGCCCTTCGGGCTTACCGTTATTTAGCTAAAGGACGCGTCAGATACTTAGCTTATGTGGTAGATAATCAGGATGTCTAGTCCAAGTTAGAAGAGAGGCCAATGGTAACAGAATACCCAGAAGTTTTTCTCGAAGAGTTATCCTCTTTGCCTCCAGCTCGGGGGATAGAGTTTAAGATAGATGTGGTCTTTATTGATGATATTTTTGGTGTATTCGAAGAGCCTAGAGGAGCATGAGCAACTACTGAGAGCAGTCCTCTAGACTCTAAGGTCAGAAAAGTCGTATGCTAAGTTGAGCAGTGATGACTAGTTGAGATTCAGAGATCGGGTCTGTATCCCGAATGGTGAGGATGTGAAGAGAGTAATCTAAGAGGAAGCTCACCGCTCTCATTATGCTATACATCCAGGGAGTACTAAGATGTATGAGGACCTGAAGAAAACTTTTTTGTAGAATGACATGAAAGGGGAAGTAGCACTGTTTATTTCTAAGTGCTTGACATGCCAGCAAGTGAAAGCTGAGCATCAGATACCCACCGGGTTGTTGCAGCCCTTACCCATGCCGGAATGGAAATGGGAGCACCTTACTATAAGCTTTGTCTCTGGTTTACCTAGAACGAGTTCTGGGCATGATAGCATTTGGGTAGTTGTGGACCGATTAACCAAAGCTGCCCACTTCTTGTCGATCCGCACAACCTACACCTTAGATAAACTGGCCCAGTTATTTATCAAGGAGATAGTGAGATTGCATGGGATACCAGTCAACATCGTGTCCGAGAAGGACATTAGATTTGCCTCTAGATTTTGAGCTAGTCTACAGCCAGCCTTGGGAGACTTACTTTTAGCACTGCCTTTCACCCCCAGACTGCTAGACAATCAGAGAGAACCATTCAGACTTTGGAAGATATGTTAAGGGCTTGTGTCATCGATTTTAGGGGAAGCTGAGATGATCATTTACCCTTGATTGAATTTGTCTGTAATAACTGCTTCCAAGCTAGTATTCAGATGACACCTTTTGAGGCCCTGTATGGAAGAAAGTGCAGGTCACTCATTTGTTGGAACAAGTTTGGTGAAAGATGGCTTTTAAGGTCAGAAACTGTTCAGGTGACCTCAAAAAATATTGCTTTGATTTGAGAGAGGCTCAGGACTGCTCAGAGTAGGCATAAGAGTTACATCGATAACCGAAGAAGAGACCTCGAGTTTGAGGTGAGTGATCGGGTTTTCTTGAAGGCATCGCCAACTAAGGGAATTATGAGATTCGACAAGAAAGGAAAGTTGAGCCCACTCTATATTGGACCTTTTGAGATTATGGGAAAGTTGGAGGCATGGCATATCGACTTGCCCTACCACTCGAATTGGTGAGCATCCATGATGTCTTTCATGTATCTATTTTAAGGAAGTACTAGCCCGAATCGTCTCATGTTCTGAGATATAAACTAGTTCCGATCAGAGAAGACCTGACCTTCATCGAGCAGCCAGTTGGGATACTTGAGAGAAGGGTGCAGGTGTTGCATAGTAAGGGAGCCCTTTGGTTTGTGTTTTGTGGCAGTACCATTCACGAGAAGAGTCGACCTGGGAATGGGAATATGAGATCCGGGATAACTACCCCCATTTGTTTGATTAGCAGAGGTATGATTTTGGGGAAAAAATCCTTTTTAGGGGGCATGATGTAAGGACCCGAGCTCTTCCGGCATTTGGTAGTGCGCCAACGAGTCACCGGCACGAGTGATCTGATGCACAGGTTCTGTTGAGAGCAACACTGTCGAGCGTAATGCTACTGAGTTCGACGTTGTCGAGCATAACGCTGCCTAGCATGGAAACAGCCAAGCGCAGATGAATATGGAAGTAGCCGAGCATGGAAGTCGTCAAGGGCAGATGAATATGGAAGCCGCCGAGCATGGAAGCCACCCAGCATAGATAAATATGGAAGCCGTCGAGTGCAGATGAATATGAAAGCCACCGAGCATGGAAGTTGCCGAGCATGGAAGCCGTCGAGTGTGACACTGTCGAGTGCGATGCCACCGAGAGCGATGCTGCCATGCGCGACGTTGCCGAGTGCGACAGTTCTGGGGAACTTCTTCTCTCTATCATGATTGCTTGCGTTCTTCTTGGATGCCATGTGGTAGTTGCATGCCCCTTGTGTGTCAAATGTCAGCTGCATGCTACTGCCCCCTTCTTTTGCTTATTTAAACCCCCCCTTTCACACCCCTCCATGAGCTTTGCTCTCTCTCACCCACATCATCCCTCTTAGCCTCAAGAAGCTTGACATTTTTGAAGAGAAACTTGTGTGTGGACATTTTGGAGTTCACTTAGTGCTGTAAGCAGATCTGGCTTCCATGATTCCATGCTTTTATTTGATGCATGTTTACTTAGTTCATCAAGTGTGAAATTCCTGCATGAATTTGAATGTGATTGAGAATACGGTTGTGAATATATGTTATTGAAATCTTGCTAAAATATATTTTGTTTTCCAGAACTGTGAATCCCATTTGTGTGATCGATTGATTATAGAAAACATCTCTGTTGATCACAAAATTTTGTGGAAAAGTACCCCTTTGAATCTATTTTAAGATGGAAAAGACCTCCTGTTAATACTACTTTTGGTTGGAAAGTTATTAGGCATTTTTTGAAGTATGTCATAACTGTGAAATGAATTTTCAGAACTGTTGTGTTTTTGTGTGGAACTGTTCATTGACCAAAATGTATCAGAATGAGGTTAAACTACTTCTAAATGAAAGGTAAATGAGTTTATTCTAAAAAAGGTTTGGAACCATGATAAAATTTCATGTGGATTAGAAGTTATGCCCATTTTTTCTATGGGGAATTCACACTGGAATTTCTGCTGTGAAGACAGGAATTTTCCAGAACTGTAACTCCCATCTGTGTGATCGATAGAGTATCGAAAACATCTCTGTTGATTACGAAATTTTGTGGAAGGGTACCCCTTTGAGTATGTTTTAAGATGAAAAATACATCTTGTTAATATCTCTTTTGGTTTAAAATTATGAGCCACTTTCAAAATTATGCTAAGATTGTGAAATGAATTTCTAAGAACTTTATGTGTTTTTGTGTGGGACTGTTCACTAACCAAAATATATCAGAATGACGTCAAACGACTTCTAACTGAAAGATGAATGAGTCTATTTTAAAAATTGTTTTAGAACCATAATAAAATTTTATTAAATTTGAAAGTTATGGCCATCGATCTATATGAACGTCACACTAAAATTCTTGCTGTAAAAACATGGACTATACTTCAAGAATACCAAGCAGTTTGATAAGCCTTAAGCAAAAATTTGAGGTCACCCCATTCACAAAAATTGTGTTTTCATGAGTCGAGATTATTATAAGAGTGGTCATGGGTCTAAATAATTAATGAATTTCATCATATAACTTTAAAGGTGGACAATGTACACTGTGAAAAATCAGAAAAACAACCTGATAATGCCTTTTGCGCTAATAAGCACGATAATATGTGCGCATGAGTTACGCTTTATTGTGATATGTTTAGTTATGATATGAATGCATGTAATAAGACGTGCTCAGTTATGATATGAACGCATGGTAATGAGATATATTCTGTTATGATACGAATGCATGTAATAAGACGTGCTCAGTTATGATATGAATGCATGATAATGAGATATGCTCAGTAATGATATCAATGCATGTAGTAAGATATGCTCAGTTATGATATAAATGCATGATAATGAGATATGCTTTGTTATAAAATGAATGCATGTAGTAAGACATGATCAATTATGATATGAATACACGATATTGAGATATACTCAGTTGTGATATGAATGCATGTAGTAAGACACGCTCAGTTATGATATGAATGCACGATATTGTGATATGTTCAGTTATGATATTAATGCATATAGTAAGACATGCTCAATTATGATATGAATGAATGATAATGAGATAAGTTCAGTTATGATACGAATACATGTAGTAAGACATGCTTAGTTATCATATGAATTCATGATAATGTTATATTGCTCTGTTATGACATGAATGCATGTTGTAAGACATGCTCAGTTATGATATGAATGTTTGATATTGAGATATGCATAGTTATGATATGAATGCCTGTAGTAAGACATGCTCAGCTATGATATGAATGCGTGATAATGAGATATGCTCTGTTATGATATGAATGCAAGTAGTAAGACATGATCAATTATGATATGAATGCACGATATTGAGATATGCTCAGTTATGATACGAATGCACGTAGAAAGACATGCTCAATTATGATAGGACTGCACGATATTGTGATATGTTCAGTTATGATATGAATGCATGTAGTAAGACATGCTAAGTTATTATATGCATGCATGATAATGAGATATGTTATGTTATGATAGATTGCATGTAGTAGGACATGCTCAGTTATGATATGAATGCATGATAATGAGATATGCTCTATTATGATATGAATGCTTGTAGTAAGACATGCTCAGTTATGATATGAATGCATGATATTGAGATATGCTTTTTTATGATATGAATGCCTGTAGTAAGGCATGCTCAGTTATGATATGAATGCATGATAATGAGATATGGTCTGTTATGATATGAATGCATGTAGTCAGACATGCTCAATTATGATATGAATGAACGATATTGATATGCTCAGTTATGATATGAATGCATGTAGTAAGACATGCTCAGTTATGATATGAATGCATGATAATGAGACAAGCTTTGTTATGATAAGGATGAATGTATTAAGACATGTTCTGTTATGATATGATATGCACATGCTTTGATATGATATGTACATGCTCTGACATGATATGAAAACAAACTCTGTGATGAAATGGTATGTGAATAAGGCACTATGCGATGGGTCATCATTGGTAGTGTAAAATGAAATGATAAGAAATGTGTAAGGCATTATACAATGGGTCATCCATTGGTAGTGTAAGATGATATGATAAGAATGATGTGAAGCACTATGCAATGGGTCATCCATTGGTAGTGTAATATGGCATGATAAGAATGTGATATGAGGCATTACACAATGGGTCATCCGTTGGTAGTGTTATGTGATATGATAAAAAAGTTTTACAGGCAGTTGAGATCTTTCCTTGACTCCCGATGATAAGAAGGACGTGAGGATGTGAGTCACATGGGAGGGTCACGCCTCCCAATATGTGTGTATGGCACTACGCAGTAGGTCATTCTTTGATGGTATAACGCCCTTCAGTTAGAAAGCACATGAGAGTCGTGTCTTGCAAAGCCACCGCCTATGTCATGGTAAAAGTCCTAAGCAATGAGATTTACTTGACCTGAGGAATAGAGCTTTTACTTCTGGAGTAGGCGATATTAGATTGCTTATGGTTGATATGTGTTTGCCTGATTTATTGATCTGGTATTATGCTCATGATGGAGAGATTTAATAAACTGCTAATTCATATGATATCTGATTTGTGATTACTCCACTATGAAAGGGATCACTCACGACACATTACTACTAAAATTGTGATACATGACTTCATGTTGTAAGACTTGCATGAACCTTGAGTACACTTAGGAGTCACTATGTGTAGGCAGGAATACATGGCACCTTGATCTACTTACTGGGCTTCATAGCTCACTCATTTAACTTTCATTTGTGTAGAGTGGTAGCTCACGGGTTGTAGAAGGGCGGTTTGGTGATCGTGGCTGGCAGTTGGAGCCGTATACTATTTGTGGGGGCTTGTTTTTTATTGTAAGTTTTATATGGTAGTTTGGCCATGTAGTTCTCATTTGTATTAAAGTCATGAAGTCATGTAAATGTTATTGGGCCTTCAAAGCCTATGACATATTTGAAATACCTTTGGATATCTTTATATATATATATATATGCAGTTCGGAACATGGTTGTCAAGTTTTATTTTGTAGTTGTGTGATTAGAGTTTTATTTTTCTTTCGTGGTTTGCTTTGATTCCTTCTTCTTAAAGAGTTGAGCGCACTCCCACCTGAGTGGAATTTGTTACCTTTGGTCGTGATCTCGCACCCTGTTGCCCTCCGACAAGTACGGTAGGATGGTAGGGGGCGGGGTTGTGACAATTTATGGTGTCAGAGTGTAGACACCCCATTTTAAATGTTGTAAATTTATAGTTCTGAACCCTTAAGACCACAGTATCCTAGTAAACCCAAAATCTATAGTTCACATAGCCTACCTTGTGACCCAAAACCAGTCTTCCTGCCCGAAATTCTGCAAAAATCCCGTTTTTACCCAGAATCTTGTAAATGCCTTGTTTTACCAAAACAATCATTAAAAATAGTAAAAAAATCCGTTTTGACCCAAATTTTTTCTAAGAGCTTCACAAGAGGTCAAGGAACACATTACAATTGGAATGTTTCAATTTGAATACCTTTTGACTTGGGCGACACTAGTAGTGTCGCTCAGCCTGAACTGAGCGACACGCCCAGTGTTGCCCAGATTTGGGCGACACTATCCATGTCACCCAGATTCAAGATCTTCAAAACTTGGATTTTTGGATGGGGATGTGTTTGTTACACGAGTATATCCTTCTCAGCAGATTTTGACCCCTATAAAGCCTCTTTTCGTGGCCATTTGAAAGAGATGGAGATAAAAAACCTCAGAGAGATTTGAAACCCGAGACTGCTTCAGAAAACACTAGACTCTTGTGACCTTAACCCTTAAGCCTGGGAAAACTTAGACCTAGAGCACAAGAACCCTAGATAAAAAATAGACATAGGGGACAACAACCCTAGATCTAGCCCCTTAACACCAGAGTCTGATTGGTCAACATTCGAATCAGAGAGGCAAAAGAGGACCGGTTTTGATACGGGCGAGCCCTAGAAGGCTCGGGAGTCTCGCGCCATCCGGCCCGGTTCGATATCATTTCCTTCCATTTTACTTCTTATACTTTACCGTTTTCATTTCATTTTGATCTTTTCATTTGCTTAAAAATCGTATTTTGTAATGTCTTGGATCATGCTGGCCTTGCCACAGATCTGAGAGCAGAAATGCTCGTTTCCGGGCAGATCTAGCCTCAGATCGTACTTTGATTTATCCCACTTTCTTTACCACTTTATTTTTTTCATTTTCATTAGTTTAAGGTGTAAGATCCGGCAGATTTTCATCAGAAGATCTATCAGATTTTTATCGTAAATAGTTTGGCACCCACCGTGGGGCATTCCGAGCTTGATCCAAGGCATTCCGAGCTTGATCCAAGCACCAAATTACAATTTTTATTCACTGTTTTCAGTCACGAAAAGTCCCAAAAGTGGGCAGTGACCAAGATCTAGGGTTTTGGTGCTGGGAAACCCTGATTTTTCTAGGCGACACCAGCAATGTCGCCTGGCAACACCATCTGTGCTGTCCAGATCCAGGGCGACACTCCCCGTGTCGCCCAAATTCAAAAGTTCATAATATTCTAAAAATTTTCAGATCTGTTACAGGGTCACTTTTGTGACTGTTCACAAACATTCAGAGAAAAATAAAATTTTTAAAAATACCAAAAAACTATTTGTTGTATGTCAGCATTATTCTATTTTACTCTGTTTTAATTTATTTCATCATAAATATTTTTTTTTTCCTGATTTTTCCAAGTTTAAAATAGTCTTATTTTAATATTAACAAGAAAAAAATAAAAAAAATAAAAAAAATAAGTTTTTGGGGCAACACTAGCAGTGTTGCCCACCCTGCACGGGCAACACCAGTAGTGTCGCCTGGGAGATACCAGTAGTGCTGCTGGGGTGACACCACCCGTGTCGCCCAACTGCAAGTGTCCCAAAAACTTTTTGGGACCCCATAGGCATATTCCATGGACTTTTGGCTCCCTGTTGACTAAGTTTTGACTTAAAATAAAATTTTAAAACATATAAAAAAATATTTTACTTAAGATAGGTCTCTGTTGTTTCTGACTTTTTTATTTTATTTTAGTTTGTTAATTTTGACTGAAACCATGTTTTCCCTACTTGCACCATGCTTAGTTTAATTGTGTTTCATCAAAGTTAAAGGGCTAAAAAAATAAAAAAAATACATTGAGGGTTGCTTACACCCTCCCTGAACCATGTCCCGTTCGGGTCACCCTCGACTCGGGCCGCGCTCGACTTAGCATGGATTGTGTCTGGTCTCACTGTTTTGACTTCACCTTCTTAGGGTTTGCTTACCCCTCCATTTATATTGTGCTTCGAGCAAGTTTCGCCTCGCGTGGGGACATCAACGCCAAGCGCTCGTTTTTTTTCCTTCTTGTTTTGTGTGCATTGCGTGCTTGACTTCATATTTAATGCGTGCTCCTTTACACACTTCAGCTCACACCGGACCGGGAATGTCGGGGAAACCAACAAACAAATATTTTGAAAACCCCCAAAATCCGCATTAACGGTGTGAGGGGAACCTATCTTTGAGAGTCGAGGCAGTTGGGATTCGCGTAACTTTAACTATGAGCGCCCCTCCGTAATCCTTTGCCTCAAAGCAACTCGGTGTATAGTAGGACCTGGTGAACATCCTATAATAGGAGGCCAGGACCTATGTATGGACCTATATCAGCCTAGCCGCATTTCAATAGTTAGGAACCCACTCTCAAGCCAAGCCTACCTATAATCATACTAGGTCAAAAGTTTTCATGTGCTTGCTTGCTTATTTCTGTTTGTTAATCTTAGATCCCAATCCAGACCCGCTTTTGGTTCGAGGTGAAAGCTCTGGATCCAAGTCCAGGCTTGTACCCATCTTTGCCCAGGTTCGAATCAAGTTTCGCCTTAGTTTGAAATTAGGCCCCTCTTGGTTCGAGCAGAGGGCTCATTCTTAGTTCATCTTTGGTCTTGTCTGGGTCCATACCAGATCTGATCATCAAAACTCTTTGGGTCCAAGTTCAAGCATATACCCAGTCTAGTCCAAGTCTGAACCAAGTTCATACCCAGGTCCGAACCTAGGCCCCATTTTGGTCCGAGCCAACGCTCGTGCCTAACCCAACCTTGGTCCAGTCTGGGTCCATACTCGGTTTGACTTTCACAACCCTCTTGGTCCAGGCCCAGGCTTGCACCCAAACAATTCAGGTCCGAACCAGGCTCACACCTGGGTCGAACCTAGACCCACTCTTGGTTCGAGCTGAGACTCGTACCGATCTAGTCTAGATCTTAGTCTAGGTTCTAGCATAGGTCTAAGCATAGAGTTGCTTTTAGAGCTAGACTAGGCTTACTTTAGTTCAGGGTCTGAACCAAAGCCCATTGAGTCTAGCAAGTCTAAGTTCTTGTCTAGTCCTTGCCTAGGTCCCAATCAAGGTTTTATCCTTAGAGTCTCCGGTTAGGTCTGCCCTAAGTCATCGAGTCTAGCTCTTATCTAAGTCTAGATTCTAGAACCCAACCAAAGAGAGGCACCATGTCAGTCACTCAAGTGTGATGATCGCTCCACAGCCGATTCTAAGCCTAACCTGCCTAAACCTAGGGACTAGTATGCTGCAATCCCTTGGAATTATCAACATACCTCAGGCCAATCCATTATCCAATGCTCAGGTCTTCAATTAGAGGTAGAGTCCCAAGGCTCCACTCCTAATCCAGAGATTTGTGTGGCCCGTAAAGCTGGTTCAGCCTGAAAAACTTTGAACAGTCAATGTGTCCGACCGGGTGTCATCCTACAAGGGCTTTAAGGCAACCAAAGTAGAAGTGGAGTGAGGGAAGAAATTCCTGCAGCATCTAACGCCGATTCCCACAACTCGAACAGAGATAACTCTAGGGTGCAGTGATCTCAGAACCCAGAGCCACATAAGTCTAGGGCATCTAACCCAACCTCGAGCCACCATAGTATAGCTCATGATGTCTTGAACACTGTGCGAAGCAAAGGTATCAATCTAGACCAACCCTTAGGTGAAATAGGCATCCAAGCTGCCCTTAAAAGTCTAGTTGGCCTAGGTTACACTGTTCATTCCCCAGCTTACGGGTCGAACCCAAACCAAGTTAGCGGTATAGGTCAAACCCTAACACAACCGAGTTAGCCGATTCTTCAGTCGATCCCTCTAGTTCAGCCGTGCAATTTCTGTAACCGATGACGACACCTATGTGTCAGTACAGCCCTCAGGCACAAATGTATCATACCGCCTTGATTACCATGGCCCATCAACCTCAGGCCCATGCAGGCCAACATGTACTTCAAATCTCAACTTACCAATCTACACTTGGAAACCCACTGACTGGTGGGCCTTCTGTCACGCTAAATATTCAACAAGAAGGCGCCTTAAAAGCGATGTAGGATATACTTGTAAGAATGGGCATGCATGAAATTCTACCCCCAAAGGCCTATGTTCAAGAGACCCTTGGAGGCATGGAGGACCTTCCCCTAGGGTTTGTTGTCCCAGAATTTAGAAACAGGTTTAATGGGAAGAGCGATCCAGATGCTCACGTCAACGCGTATCTCCTCTCTGTTTGAGCATTGTGAAACAGGCCTAACTAGCTGAAGGCCATATTTTCACAAACATTGACTGGTGAGGCCTTGAATTGACATCGGAGAACAATGTTTGCTCAACCACACATCACGTCAGACAAAATGTTCAACCTATTCATCTCTCACTATCGTCGGTCGACACCAAGATCTCTCTCCCTGGGAGAGCTTAGTGCAACGAAGCAAAATCCAAGAGAATCCTTCAAGGATTTCATTCGTCGATTATGTGAGGCAGCAATTCGGGTCATAGAATGCCCACTGACAGACCCAGCCAAAATCTCTTTGGCCTTGGAGAATGTCGCTCTTGAATACAAGACCTTTTTCAGCCAAGGTCTTATCCCCCATTCCTTCAACTCCATGATCGAGCGGGTGGCGCGACATGAAAGGGCAAGAGGGACACCCCTCAACACTAGGCCCAATAATAAACCAATAACGACTCCCCAAAATAAGAGCAAAAACAATAACAAGGGGAAGGTTTCCGGTCAGGTTAATGAGATTGTCGTTAACGGACCGGCTCAAGGTTCAACCACTCAGCACAACAATCAGAACCAAAACTGAAGGGGTCAACCTAGAGTCAATGCTCAGAATAATAACCAAAGGCAAGAGGATAATTTCACTCCTCTTAAAGACCCACTAGAAAAAGTGCTGGAATTACGCCTTGCTAGAAGCATGGTTTACCTCCTGCCACCATCCGAACACCGTTTCAAGTCACCGATAAGATCAAGTGGTGCAAATGGCATCAAAACCATGCTCATGATAATCAAAACTGCATATATTTGAAACGAGTGATTCAAGGGTCAATCCATATGGGGGACATCACTGTCGCACCTAGAAATCAACCCGTCGAAGAGCCTAATCAAAGGATGGGTATCTTTGCAAATCCTCTCCCTAAAAATATGGTCACAACGACCAAAAAGCTGGGAGCTCATGACAACCCAAAAGAGAACGTTGTCATTCACATGGTTAAGAGTGGAGACAAAGAAGAAGAGGATCCTAGTCAATTCATATTGGCTTGTGACCATCACTTTCAAGATCTCGAAGAAGATCTCTTGAGAATTCTAACAGGAAACCCTTTGTCTCCAAACCTTGATAACATTTCCAAGTGGGACCAATATGGCGAAGATGATATATTAGATTAGAAATTAATATGGTTAGAACCAATGAAAAGGCACCATCTCTTGAACAAGGGCCCAACACCCCAAAGTCTCCCATTACTCTTACTAGGGTTGACCCTATCGGGCTTCATGCTGGTGAGGTTGATTCCCTAATCCGAAGAGGCTGAGTGTTCAAATCCATTCAATTGATGGCCGATACGCTCGATGAAAGAATGGAAAACACCTCAAAAGCCAAACAACCAGCAGGGGTCGCAGATCACGATCCGAATAAAGAACTCAAGGATCTGCAACCATCTACTAGCTCATCTGGGGAAGATCCAAGCTCAAATCTCCATCTTGGAGCTACTCGCCAACTCACCTACACACAGAGCTCAGATCGAAAGGGTTCTCGTTAAGACACACATTCCAAGCAACACACAGCAGGATGAGTTGTGCAGAATGATCAAACAATTAATGACACCAATGCCAATCGTGTTCACGGACGATGACATCCCAATCAGCTTGAACTGCTTCATGTTCAACCTCCGCACATCACCCTTTTTAAGCAAGGATATAAAATACGGAGAGTGCTTGTTTATAATGGGGCATCCTTAAACATATTCCCTATGAAAATAGTGAAGCAGATTGGCAAAAGTCTGGATGACTTCGAGCCATGTCAACTAACTATCACTGCATACGATGGGACCAAACAAAAAGCTAAAGGCATACTGCCTCTCACACTCAAGATTGGCCCTTCCGTCCAAGTGATAAAGTTTTATGTCTTGGACATAAAACCTTCATTCAACATGCTGCTAGGAAGATTGTGGCTGCATGAAAATCTCATGATCGCCTCTACACTCCATCAATGCCTCAAATGTCAAACCAAAAAAGGCGTCGCGAAGGTATGTGTTGAACCCCTCGCTTTTCTCTATCCTAATATACATAACGGGAAGTTAGTCGTAGGGGTCGAGATTGGACAAATCGCGCTCGCTTCCTTGAGCAAGCCGATTGTGCCACCTTGGACCTAAAAGTCGGTGACCCTGTTCCTCAAATTTTACAAACCTCCGCATCGATGGAAGAGATTATCCAATGTGAACATCGATACGCTTCTGGTCCTTCGAAGCTTGGCACATGCTCTTCTCCCAAGGCTTCCAACCAGGCTAAGGCTTGGGGAGTCAAGGGCAAGGCATAACGGAGGCGATTTCTGAATCACTCTAAGCCAAAACTAAAAATGGGGATCGAAGAGGTCTCTAGTTCTCTCTCACCCTATTTCAAAGCCGGATGAATCCTTCATGCTATCCGAGTTTAGTATTTGGAGGCATTCAAAGCCTCGACCCTCTCGATGCCTGTCCTTCAAAATGGCCAAAGGTGATCATTGATTCCCCAACCGTCAAGAATTCTTCTTCCACATCTCAGCACACGCAAGAACTAGGAATTAAAGACCTTTTTGCTGACCTGGATTTGAAGGTGTGCACAATCGGCTCTAACACAGCTAAGCATGCGCATCTGCTTATTCAAACCCAGGAACGAAACTGGTCATTCACTCCCCTATATTACGAATTGCTGGAAACATACCCACGACACCTTAATGTCCCGGTGCCAAAAATTGGATAGGCTCAGGGTGACCATCTAACCACCCTGCACGTCTAGTCCCTAATATTTATCTGGCAAGTCCCATAGAGGACACCTCTTGCGATATTTAAAAAACTGTTGAAAATTCAAAACATGATAAGTTTGATAAAAATGAAAAAGAATTTTCAAAAACAGCAAACAATCAAGATAACCTGATAACGGTGCATAATACCCAATATGATGAATTGGACGACCAAGACGAAAATCAAGAGAGCCAAGAGTCTGAAGAAATCTTTTAACTTGAGGAACTCACTTCCAATGTTGAGCAATTCAAGAAGAGATTCGATAGTGACCTAACTGCTATCATCGAAGAGACGATCGACGTAGATCTAAAAACTGAGGAGGATTTAAGGTTAGCCAAGATTGGAACCTCCCTATCTCCTGAGGAGCGAGAAAACATGATTTCCTTTCTTAAGGAATATAACGATGTCTTTGCCTGGTCATACGATGATATGTCAGGGCTAGATCCCACATTGGTGCAACATCACCTAATATTCAACAAAGGGACGAAGCCTGTAAGGCAGAAACTCCGACGCCAAAAGACCCACCTTGAGCTCAAAATTAAGGAAGAAATCGATAAACTGCTCAAGGCGAAGTTCATATCAATTACTCAGAATGGTTGGCCAACATAGTGGTCGTACGCAAGAAAGATAGGAGGATCCGAGTGTGTGTCGACTACAGAGACCTCAACAAGGCATGTCCTAAAGACAATTTTTCATTACCAAATATAGATGCCTTGGCCGACAAAACTGCGGGGCACGAGATGTTGTCATTCATGGACGACTTCTCGGGTCACAACTAGATCCTCTTGGCAAAAAACGACCAAACCAAGGCATCATTCATAACGCATAGGGGAACCTACTGCTACTGTGTCATGCCCTTTGGCTTAAAAAATGCGGGGGCAACTTATCAGCGGGTAATGACTAGCATCTTCCATGACTTAATGCATACCATCATGGAAGACTACATTAAAGACATTCTGGTCAAGTCAAGGACCAGGTCTGATCATCTCACCAACCTGAGAACCATTTTCGAAAGACTCCGGAAACATCAACTCAAATTCAATCCACAGAAATGTGCCTTTGGAGTTGAATTTGACAAATTACTAGGCTTTATAGTAAGCCAAAGGGGCATTGAGGTAGACCCATCCAAAATACGAGATATCACTGAAATGCCCTCTCCTCATCAGAGAAATTTGTGAGCTTTAAGGTCGCATATAACTATAATGCATTTCATTTCACAACTGGCGGACAAGTGTGAGCCCTTCAATAGGCTCCTTAAGAAAGATACCCCATTCATATGGGACAACGAATGCCAAGAGGGGTTCGATCAAATCAAGGTGTACCTCATAAAACCTCTCATCCTTAATCCTCCTAGTCCAGATAAACCCCTATTTTTATACATATCTGTGAAAGATAAGACCATGGGGGTAATGTTAGGATAATACGATGACCACGAAAAAGAACAAACTATATACTACATCAGCAAGACCATGATCGACCATGATCGACTATGAGATGAGATACACAGATGTGGAGAAGCACTGCTTGACGCTTGTGTGGGCCATGCAGAAGTTAGGACACTATGTCTTATCTCATTCAGTCAAGCTCATCTCTAGAATAGACCCACTCAAGTACCTATTAGAGAGACCAGTCCTTAACGGACATTTAGCAAAGTGGAGAATGCTATTGAGCGAGTTCGAGATCGAATATGTCACTCAAAATTGACCAAAGGACAAGCCATTGCTGACCACTTAGCTGAACACACACTGCTAGATAACACTCCCGTTAACACAGATCTCCCTGATGAGAACCTCTTCACAATTGAGGACTCAATTTGGGAGCTATATTTCGACGGTGCAAAGAACGAATACGGCTCAGGTACATGAGTCATATTATGCTCACCCAAAAAGATTTTAATGCCAACAGCCATCAGATTGAATTTCCCATGTACCACTAATATTGATGAATATGAAGCCTTGATCACCGGGCTCGAGAATGCCATGGGAATGAAAATCCAATAAATACAAGTAATTGGTGATTCCTTACTCGTCATAAGCCAAGTTCAAGGGATTTAGAAGGTGAAAGAAGACAAGCTCAAACCCTATCAAGAAAAGGTGGAAAAGATGATCCCATATTTTAAGAAAATCACCTTTCAGCGTGTAAATAGGGAAAATAATCGGTTCGCCGACACCCTTGCGACCCTTGCTTCAATGGTTGATATTCCTCCATAAATCACCACGTTGCCATTCTACATCAGGTACAAACATGATCTTTCCCCATCAAGGAACAAAGAAATAGAGCAAGAAAATGAGAATGATGGGGAAGGGTCTCTCGTGGCTTCAGATGCGCTAGTTAAAGCAAAATCATGGTTCTACAATGTTCTATCCCTGCTGAAAGATGGGTTATACCTGGAAGGAGCCACCAAAAAAGATAAAGAACCCCTTCAAAGGTTTTTTATAGGATTCTTAATAAGAGGTGACCTCCTATTTAAGAAATCCTTAGATGACTTCATTCTACGGTGTCTCGATCAGCCAGAAATCAACCAAGTATTGACGGAGTTACACAATGAAGGAGGTCATTCTGGGGCAGCCGCCTTAGCTTAGAAAATCAGGCGCTAAGTCTATTACTGGACCACCATGGCCGAAGATTGTTGGAAGTTTGTTAAGAGGTGTCCCAAATGTCAACTTTATGGAGAACTCATCCATGCACCGTTTGTGCCACTTAACTAAACACCGTTTATATGGCCCTGTGCCATGTGGGGTCTTGATATCATCAGAATGATCTCACCAAAGCCTCAAACGACCACCATTTTATATTAACGGCTACAGATTATTTCACCAAATGGGTTGAGGCTGCGTCATTTGTCAAAATTGAAGGACATAATGTTGTCCGTTTCATAAAGAACAACATTGTATTCAGATTTAGTGTTCTTGAGTCAATCATTACTTACAATGGATTCAACTTCAAAAATGAAAAGGTCACTAAGCTGTGCAAAGCGTTCAGGATAACATAGAAATTCTTCACACCTTATTACCCTCAAGGAAACAGACAAGCGAAGGCCACAAACAAAGGACTTCTCAGAATAATAAAAGGTGGCAAAGATTGGCACGAAAAGCTGAACGACACACTATGGGTCTACCGGACAACTGAGAAGATTCTTACTGGCATGACCCCATACTCATTGGTGTATGCTATGGAACCAGTGGTACCTATTGAAGTTGAGATAACATCTCTTCGAGTGCTCATTCATAAAAATGTGGATGAAGAACAAAAGATCGAAGCATGAATCGCTGCCCTCATTAATTTGGATGAAAGGCAATTTTAAGCAACACAACATATCGTTGCTTACCAGTGTAAAATCAAGAGGGCATACCAAATAAAAGTTGTTCCTCGACAATTCCGAGAAGGAGAAATGGTACTCAAGAAAATCTTCCACACTCCTGCAAATCCACACCCTTTAGGCAAGTTCAAACCTAATTGGGAGGGGCCATTCGTGGATACCCGAGTGCACGCTGACAATTCTTATAAGATAAAAAATCAGGAGGGGTACGAGCTCAACGACCCCATTAATGCGTTGTATCTTAGAAAATACTACCTGTAACTGGCTCAAAAGAGTGGTGAAATGAAAAGGCACCACAAAGAAGAAAAACAAAAAGAAAAAAGAAAATGGACATGGTGAAAAGATGAAAAGGCATCACGGGTAAAAAAAAAAGAAAAAAAAAGAAAAAAAAATCTCTAAGAAGGATCTTTCGATTCAAAACACTCAAGTACAAACAAGTACTTGCAAGGTCCAACAATACTGCACAAGCAGACCCTGAGGACGAAAACTCCTCTTAAACCCTGCAGGTTCCTAACATAACCAACTCAAAAAGATGTGGGAGGGTGACGTGAATGGAAAACCAAAGTGACTTCGACGAACCCTAAAGAACGTCAAGATTTCTCCAACACAGACGCTCACAAGAATTTAGAGAACTCTTCATGGACCCGCAAAGCACAGGATGAAAGCTTCAAAGGTAAAAGGACAACTTCAAGAATTTTGAGTTCTCACGATTCTACAAGGAAATCCTTTCATCATCTTTTGATAAAACATGATAAAGAAAATGACCGCCAAAGGGGCCAGAGGTGGCAAAACCGTAAGGCCCGTCCCTTTTGAAAATGTCGTTTCAATTTGACTTTTAAATCATCCATTTTTTTTTAAAAAAAGACCTTTAAAAAGGACTTCCTCCATCACTACAAGAGGCTAAACTGTTAGTCAATCTAACCTCGTTCTCGAAGCCAACTTCCTATGCCTGTTATGAAGGCTTGGAACTAGCAAATTACTCCATGATTGTATGAGTATAACTACCAACTACCACATATCAGAGATGGGTGAACCTCTACAATGATGAAATTGGCTAGTCTGGGAGTGTTTTTCTCTCGACTGGATCCCCTGAGGCAAAATGAGGCAAGCTCATCCTTGTGTGTGCGTATGATGACCCAATAGCCCGAATTCGAGACAAAAAAAAAAAAAAAAACCTACAACTAGGGGGCTGAGTTTGTAAAAATTCAGTTTGAAAAGCGTGTGCAAAGAAAGTATCTCGCTATGCTTCGACAAATCAATTGCACGTGTACAAGTTAAAAGACCCTCCAACAAGGGTAATAAAAAAAAAAGAAAAAAAGAAAAAAAGAGAGAGATCAAGCAGAACAGAAAACAAAATTTTGGGTATCTGAAAATTCTAAGTTTATTCATCTATTGAAAATGGACTTATTCCATGCATTTACGCAAATTAAATTTGGTCCTAGGACCGAAATTCCTACTGTCCTAACAGACTTTAACAAAAAAAAAACTACTAAAAAATAATGCTGATCATGAGATCAACTTATTCATGCCAAGAAAAAAATAAAGAAAATAAAATATTTTGGCTATTTGGTCTTCGGCTTCGGATCAACATTCTTCTCAATGAGTTCCACCACGAAGGCCACGCATTGAGCCAATTCGACTTCAAGCTCTTTTAAGATGATATCAGATACGTCCTCATTAGATTTGATTCGTTTATTTGAACAAGAGGCACCATCTTCTCAAGGAGGCACGAGATCCCAAACAGGAGCAGAAGACTCTCCACGAAGTCTTGAAGATTTGGGGCATAGTGGAATAGGGCAGGCACGTTCCCACCAAGAATCATAGTTCGAAGTGGTTGTGGGCTTGTCTTGCTTAGCTAACCCCTCACTAGAAGAGGACTTCTTTCCCTTCCACGACACCTTGACCAGAAGAGTGAAAGAGTGCCGTCGAAGCGGAAAGATTGGGCAACGATAGATCTCCTCTCCTAAACAAATATAATTCTGAGTATGGCATTACTGGCAAAGCACCCTTTGAGGGACATACCCCTCTGTGAAGTGCTGCCCCACCAGAATAAGACATGAATGCCCCATAGTAGGCAATAATAGGGACACATTTTCAAGACCCTTGATCACCCAATCAAAAGATGACAACTCATCAAGAATTCTGCGATAATGGTTAACGTCATGAGGCCTGGTGGTATCATTGACATATGCCAGTCCCAAAGCAGCAGATATAGCCGTTGTTGATTGGGGAGGACGGACAATGGTGATGTGTTCATAGGCCCAAATCTATAAAAAATAGTACCCAAAATCACCACAAAAGGTCACACAACAAGAGCCCTAGACTCCGGAATCATTCTAAGGAGTTTGACCTGGGTGACACTGGCAGTGTCGCCCAACTCAGGTCTTCCCAGATGGGGCTAGGGTTTTTCTAGTTAATTCATGTTGTAGAAATATGGGTTCCAGAGCCCAATACAAGACAAAAAACTAAGTTCCAGAGAAAAAAAATAAAATTGTGTTAAAAAATATACCTACAAAATTAAGACACTGCCCTCAATAAATCGGTCACATCGTGTGACCCGGGCGTGAAGATCCCGATAAATGCCCGCCAACACAGTAGGAACAATGGTGTAACCCGTTCGTTCCCAGAAGGCATGGATTAAAGGAATAAGGGAACTACGAACCATCTTACGATCACTTGAAAAAATAATGGAACCCAACAGCGTAAAAAGAAAAATAAGGATCTGTTCAGCAGCTCGAGATTGCTCTCGATTCCGGACCAGCAACTCCATATCAACCCACTGACCATGTGAAGAATAAGCAGCCCCAATAGTCGCGCACCCATGATAGAATGGTCATCGGTGGCAGTAGAAGGTTGATACGCAATCTCGGTTAGGTTCAGACCAGAAATCCTGACGACTTCTTCCAAAGTTGGTGTTGTCTCGCATGTGGGAAGGAAGAATGTGTTCATTTGATAGTTGAATCTCTCAACAAGAGCTTCGAGGAGTGGAAAGTACACATGACAAGAGGCCATGTTCATGATGTATGTCATCGAAATTGAAGCCAGAAGGGCCAGGAGCTTGGGCCACTATCGAGCAGAAAGAAACCAATCCCGGAACCAGGATCCAATGATGGGAAAACCATTGATGCATCTAGGAATTTCACCCGATTGAAGGCCCTATGAGATATGAGAGGGCAGAACTTCAGGGAAGTGGCTAACCCTAGAAAAAAGAGGGGAGGCCTCTTCCTCTCCTCCATTGCCAACCCATTTGAAAACATTCCTCTTGCCCTTGGAGATCATGTTGTCCTTCTTAGGAGCCATGAAAGCCTAAGGATGAGTGCAGGAAAAACCAGCAAGATCAGAGGGAAGAAGATGAAGATGGGAAGAAGAAATTTCAGTTTGAAAGATGAAAAAAGAATGGGAAGGGGGATGATTTTTATAAACAAAAAAAAAAAAAAAGGGAACCCAACCCAAAACGTGTCCTATAGTTATCCACTTCGGCAAATAGCGGGTTTAGATAACCCTAAAAAAAAAAATAATATTAATATTAATTTTGGGGGTCACAGGTTTGGCAACATGCCCGTGTTGCCCAATTTCGTACTCAGACTTGGGCGACACCACTAGTATCGCCCACATTTTCTTGAAAAAGAAGGTCCCTTTTTAATCCCATTTCAATAAATAAAAAAATAAATTATTATTATTTTTTTTATGGGCGACACGAGTTGTGTCGCCTAGGCTGTGAGGGCGACACTCCTCGTGTCGCCTCGGCGGCACCACTGGCGTCACTCAGAAACGTTTTTTTTGTCATTCCCCCCATATTTCCATTTAATAATTTTTTTTTAAGGTGGGCGACACTAGCGGTGTCACCCAGACTTGGGCAACACTGCTAGTGCCGCCCGGGCGACACGGCTGGTGTCACCAAAAAGCGTTTGCTCAACTTTTCCCCGACTCGATTTTGGGGTCTTTTGGGAACCAAATTTGGTTTCGCCAAGTGTTTTTATGAGAATTTTCAAACATTTTAATTTATTTTAATTAATTTTCAAAACTTTCAAACACTCGTCGGTGGCACGAGCCTAAACTGCCAACCAATTTTCCCAAAAATTAAAAGTTCGAAAAGACAAAATCAAAAAGAAAATGCTCCTCGGTGACATGAGCCTAAACTGCCAACCAGAGTCCAATCCAGAAAATGTCAAACTTGTGTGATGTAAAAGAGCCAAGGCAGGTACCGTCTAACCCTGTATGACACAAAAGGTCGGTGTGACTAGGGCACAACCACCCTGTTCAATGGAAAAGCATCAAACTCGTACGATATAAAAGAGCCGAGTATTACCGTCTAGCCTCGTATGACGTAAAAGGTTGGGTGTATCCAGTTCAATGTCAAACTCATGTGATAAAAAAGAGCCGTAAACGTTCAAGTGTGTTTAGGGCACAACCACCCTGTTCAATGAAAAATGTCCATCCTCGTATGACGTGAAAGGGTCGGGTGTATTCCGTCTATCCCCGTAATGACGTAAAAGGGTCGGGTGTATGGTCCATCACTGCATAACACTAAACTGCTTAGAGGGCTCTATGGTTGCAGGAGTTAAAACTCTAACCAGTTTTTGTTTTTCAAACTATCTTTCTCTTTTCAAAATTTTCACTATATGTCTCGTGTTTCAAAAAAATTAATTTCTTTGTTAAAATCATAACATTTCCCTGCTCCTGGTTTCTATTTCAAACATCCCCCTACTTTCAAAAGTTCTAAAAAGAATTTTAAAAATGAAGGATCTTGGACACCCGCACATGATGATTACCGTGTTGCTGCCTCGTCTCTCTCTTTGGAATGGCCAGACAAGTCTCTTTCTATAGAAAACCTTTTCCTATAGATAGCCTTAAGAAACCCTAAGGAAATCAAAGAAAATGCTGGGGTTAAAAATTTCAAACTGCAAAACCTTTGAAGTTAAGTGGCATGGTCAGAAAATCCAACTCTAGTTTCAAGCTTGTATAACTCATCGACATCTCAAGTCGAAAACCCTAAGAGAAAAAATGTCCTAGGTAGGTGAGCTAGGTGAGCACAATGACTTGGAGGGATAGTTGGTATGCCCGCTGACCATGTGACATCAGGAAGAAATTTTTGACTTTCACCTGCCCCTCGAAGGACAGGGAACACCGTGTCTACTGCTTTGCCACTCACCTGTCCCTTGAAGTACAGGGAAAGTCAAAGAGGGGCAATGGTAGACCCCATTTTAAATATGGAAAATTCTATGGTTTCTGAACCCTTAGGACCAAATTATCCTAGTAAATCCAAAATCCATAGTTCACACAACCTACCTTATGACCCGGAACCAGTCTGCCTGCCTGGAACCTTGCAAAAATCTTGTTTTGACCCAAAATCCTGTAAATGCCCTGTTTTACCACAATAATCATTAAAAATAGTAAAAATATTTGTTTTGACCCATTTTTTTTTTTGAAAACTTCAAAAGAGGTCAAGGAACACACTAGAATTGGAATGTCGCAATTTAGACACCTTTTGACTTGGGCTACTAGTGTCGCCCAGCCTGGACTGGGCGACACACCCATTGTCGCCCATATTCGAGACCCTCAAAACTTGAATTTTTGTAGGGGAATGTGTTTGTTATGCGAGTATATCCTTCCCAGCAGATTTTGACCCATATAAAGCCTCTTTTCATGGCCATTTGAAAGAGATAGAGATCAAAAACCTTAGAGAAATTTGAAACCCGAGAAACTGCTTCAGAAAACCCTAGCCTCTTGAGACCCTAACCTTTAAGCCTGAGAAAACCTAGACCTAAGGCACAAGTACCCTAGATTAGAACTAAACATAGGGCACAACACCCTAGATCTAGGCCCTTCACATCAGAGACTGGCGGGTTGATATCCGAATTAGAGAGGCAAAAGAGGGTCAGTTTTGATATGAGCGAGCCCTAAAAGGCTTAGGAGTCCTGGGCCATTCGGCCCGGTTCGGTATCATTTCCTTCCATTTTATTTCTTCTATTGTTTTCATTTCATTTTGATCTTTTCATTTGCTTAAAAATCTTATTTTGTATATGTCTTCGATCATGCTGGCCCTGCCACAAATCTGAGAGCAGATCTGCTCAGGAGAGAGGGCAGGTATACTAACCGATAAGAGAGGAATTTAAGGTGCACTTGGTACTTATTCGGGCTGGCTTGCATGGGGGCCCTCTTAGATCATGAAGAAAGCCCTCCAGTCGTAGAATTGATTCAGAATTGCCTCCCTTGGCCTGTATGCTCTTGTTTCTACAATCACACACACATGGTTAATTTTACAAGACAAGTGGGCCAAAAGAGACCCCACCTTGTCTTTAAGCGAATGTACACAGGTGTACACATTCAAGAGAAGAAAGGGTAAGAAAATAGATGAAAGAAGAGGAAAGACGTAGATTAGAGGAGTTTTGACAAGGTGGCGAGACTAATACAACAGCTAGATCAGCAAATGATGGATCCAACGTGGTAGCAAAATGAGTGCGGTAACTAGACCGGCGCAACAGAAATACTACTGGACGACAGAGCGATAATCAACCATCCTGGCATAATGGCTATCCAATCGTGGCAGTAAGGCTGGCACGGTGTCTAAGACCGGCTCAACGACACTATTACTAGATGACAAGACTACCATGGCAATGTTTTGTCTCAGCCTCTCTTGGTTAAACGACAGAGAGAGAAAGAGAGACATGCACAATGTTATTGATGTCGTGCATGGGAGATGAAGACGAGATGAGCAATGAAAGAGAAGAGGAATAGAGGGAGAAGAAAGATGAAAGGGAAAGACAGAAGAAGGAGAAAAAGATAGAGAAGGAAGAAAGGAGAACTTAGACAGCGATAGAGAAGATCGAAAACAATATGGACGGCGATGAGCTTCCGCCGTCCATGTCAGAAGGGTAATAAGAGAGAGAAAACATAGATGGCGATATGATTTTGCTATCCGTGTGAGAAGAAGAAGAGAGAGAAGACATGGGGGTGATGTGCTTCTGCCATCCATGTCAGATGAAGAAGAAGAGAGAGACATGGGCAACGATGTGCTTCCGCTGTCCGTGTAAGATGAAGAAAAAAAGAGAGAAGACATGGGCGGCAATGTGCTTCCATCGTTTGTGTCTGATGAAGAAGAAGAGAGAGAAGACATGGGCGGTGATGTGCTTCTGTCGTCCTTGTCAGATGAAGAAGAAGAGAGAGAAGACATGGGCGACGATGTGCTTTTGTCGTCTGTGTCAGATGTAGAAGAAGAGAGAGAAGACATGAGCGGAAATGTTCTTTTACCATTCGTGTCAAATGAAGAAGAAGAGAGAGAATACATGGGCGATAATGTGCTTCCACTGTCCATGTCTGATGAAGAAGAAGAGAAAGAATACATGAGTGGCGATGTGCTTCTGCCATCTGTGTCTGATGAAGAAGAAAAGAGAAAAGACATGGGTGGCGAAGTGCTTCTGCCGTTTGTGTCAAACGAAGAAGAAGAGAGAGAATAGGAAAGAGAGGAAAAAGGGGGGAAAGATACAGAGAGAAAAGGAAAGTGGATAAAGGAGATAAGAGACAAAATAGGAAAGAAAGATATAAATGAGAGGAGAGATAAAGATAGAGATAGAGACAAGGAGAGAGTGAAAGAAAGATGAGAGAGAAAAGAAGTCAGAAAGAAAGATATAGAGATAAGGAATGAGAGAGGAAGAAAGATGAAAGAGAAAGAAAGAGATAGAGACGAGGAGAGTGAGAGGAAGAAAGACGAGAGAGAAAAGAGGAAGAGAGAGAAAACTACCTTATCGAGGGGTACTGGCCCTTTTTTTCTATCTCATCTCTCTCTCTGTCCAACACACACCCACAAACTCAAAGCAAATATTGAAATTTTATTAATGAATGTCAATAATGATTCGAGGGCCTTTTTACAATTAGGCTTTGCATGTTTATATAGAATTGACCCAAACATGGGTGTACACTCAAAAACTACCTAAATTAATGATAATTATAATTTAATTGAATTAAAAGAAATTCTAAAATTGGGTACAAAAGGACTGTTTTGCCCCTACCCAACAATACATGAAATTCTAAAACAATCCCTGCTGCTGCCCTAGAACTTGCGTGATCTTCCTTGGATGATTCTAGGTTGCTCCGGCATTCGTTTGGTCGAAAGATGATTAATTTCTTATAAGGCTCAGCATGGCGATCGATTTGATACCAACTTCGAGCCATGGATCGTGTTTTTGGGCCACGATCATGCAACTCGAAATTTAGATGAATCTTGAAAACTTCGAATCAATAGTGTGCTCGTTCCTTAAGGATTTTCTTTGATTTCTTAGCTGAAACACATTAAGCATGCCGTCACGATCGCGTGGCAACAAACACAACTCGATTTCGTGTCCAGACAAAGATTTTATCGTCTTGAGTTTTTGGCCAAAATCTAGTAATCCGCGGGCCAAAATTTACAGCATCTTTGATGCCTCTATGTGTGAAATCCAACCATTCATCATACATGGGGTTCAGATTAGAGATAGCCTTGAACCTTACACACATAATACAATTGGTTTCACATCGATCGGGTATGCGAACGCCGTGATTCGGTTGCGTGAGTGAGGCGTGCTGCTACTGTTTTATTACAACTTTTTTCATGGAATGGCAACTTCTCTCTAGTTTTACTCCCTGTTCGGGTATTGTCATGAGTCGTGCTACATATCAAAATACTCGTCTTGATGAGACGAACATGCTCACCAGATTTGAGAGCGATCTGAGTCAGAACGAGTGTGATACAGGCCTTTAAAGTTACTGCTTGGGACTGTGCTCACCAGCCTCCTCTAATGAAGTCTACCGTGTCTTAGAAATTTAGTGATGAGCTCTCTCCAATCTTCTACCTATTCAATTTTCATGCATATTGGGTCGAAGAACTCTGGTTCTTGGCTTTGAACCTTAGCTCCCTAACTCCTTGTCATTTTGTGTTCTGTTAGAAGTGCTCTGAATGGATAGAGAGGGCACTCGGGGAAGAGATTTCTCTCATCATCCGCATCTACCTCGGTTCTCAGTTCAATGTATCTCCATTCTGCAACCCAAACAGGTGTGAGCTCTGGTGAGGACAATTGATTTGTAGTCCTGAGCTTTGCGAGTGCATCGACCTACGAGTTTAACCTCTTGAGGATGTGACTAAGGGATACATCATCAAACTGAGCCATATACGATTTTACAGTATTGTGATAAGGCTTGAGAGTGTCTTTTCTCACGTTATAGATTCTTTTAAGCTGTCGTATCACCAACTCAGAGTCGCCATAGATCTTGAGCTGCTCCAAGTCTAAGTCAAAGGCTATCTCCAACCTAATTATAAGGGCCTGATATTCTGCCTCGTTATGAGAACCAAAGAGAGAAAGAAAGAGGCAGTACTCCTCCTTTCGGAGTCATGAATAACACTCTGACGCCTCCCCGATCAGATTGGAAGGCTCCATCGAAGTACATCTCCCATGCGAGAGCAAGTTCTGCACAGAATACTTCTTCATCAGGGAGGTCACTTGATAAAGGAGATTTCACTGGTACTGGGTGTGCTGCGAGGAAATCAGTCAAAGATTGGTGCTTAATGGCTTTTTGTGGGACATATGTTATGTCGAATTCCATCAGCAATAATGCCCACTTAGCAAGACGTCTTGACAAGCATGGGCGTGTCATGAGAAACTTTACAGGATCTGCTTTTGATATAAGTCTTACTTCATGACTGAGCAGGTAGTGGTGAAGCTTTTGTACTGTGAAGATTAGGGCCAGGCACATCGTCTCGATAGGGGGATAATTCTTCTCGACCCCTTGCATCCTGTGGCTGAGATAGTATAACGCAATCTCTTTCCCTTCGTCATTGTTCTGTGCCAATAATGACCCAAGTGACTCGTTTAGAGTGATCACATACATGATGAGAGGTCTTCCCAGTATCGGTGTAGAGAGCATTAAAGGATTGAGTAAATAATGCTTGATGTCATCGAGGACTGCCTGGCATGCTTCATCCCAGATGAATGGGGTATCTTTCTTTAACAGGTGCGTAAAGGGTTTACAGTGACCTGAGAGGTTTGAGATCAACCTGTGGATGTACACCAGCGACTCTTGAAGAGAGCACAGTTCTCACAGTGTAGTTGGTGATGGTATTTCTTGGATTGCCTTGATCTTAATTGGCTCAACTTCAAGCCCTTAGTGTCTAACAATGAACCCTAAGAACTTTCCTAAATGCACGCCAAAAGCACATTTCAGCTGGTTCATTGTGAGTTGATGCAGGCGTAATCGCTCGAACACCTTTTCAAGGTCTCTCATATGAGAATCTTTCTCTTCGGATTTCACTACCAAGTCATCTACATAACATTCCACCTCTTTATGCATCATGTCTTTGAAAATGGTCATCATTGCTCTCCGATATGTGGCACCAGCATTCTTCAATCCAAAAGGCATCATCGTATAATAGAAGACTCCTTTCGGAGTAGAGAACGCGGTAGCTTCCTCAGCTTCGGGCGCCATCTGTATCTGATTATACCCAGAGTATCCATCCATGAAGGAAATTTGGCTGTGAGCCATATAATTGATGAGCATCTGGGTGAATGGCAATGGGAAGCCATCCTTAAGACAGGCAGTATTCAGGTCTCGGAAGTCAATACAAACCATGATTTGGCCATTCTTTGTCTTGACTGGAACAACATTTGCTAACTATTTCGGGTACTTAACTTCGTGAATGAAGCCTGCTTGTCTGAGTTTGATCACCTCGGCTTCTATCTGCATTTCAAGGTCAAGCTTAAAACTCCTTGATTTCTGTTTGACAGGTTTTACAGTCGGATCATGCCAAGGCGGTGAACGACGACTTGAGGGTCTAAACTAGGCATCTTCATAGTAATGCTAGGCAAAGACATCTCAGTTTGCTCGCAAGAAAGCAGTGAAATTTTCTTTCTCTTCTAGAGACATATTCGTGGAGATGAAAGTGGGTCTTGGCTCAGTCTCATCCCATAGATTTATCTCCTCAAGTTCAACTGTTGTGGCTTGACCGCCTTCTTCCCATTCTTCTAGGGCTGCTAGCAACTCTTCATCGTTGGCCTCAGAGGTCTTCTCGCTAACCTCAAGTGCAGAGAAAGACGATCCTGACATTTCTACTTCCAGGAGGGCTCCAGGGTAGGTCATGATTTCTGTACCTTTGTCAAACAGAGGGATAGAAGGGTCAACCTCAAACATGAATAGCATATTAGGCTGTAAGAGTTCGATTTAGAAGTCACAGGGAGGTTGAGATTTAATGGTTGTGGGGCCAGAAGCACCTTTATAAGAATCGTTCAATTTTTGCATAGGTATCTACTGTGTTTGTCCCTCGTTGGCTGATACTTCATAGAATTATACCATGTGGCAAGCTTCCTGAGAATAAAATCTCTGCCCTCTTGATTCTCTCAGTCCTTGCTCAAAGTCGGGCTCAGGAGGCCACTGGCTTTGACTTCTTGTGCTTCTTAGTGGAGGAAGATGGTTGTGTCTTAGCTCAATCTGTCAGGGCGTCAGCAACTGTTAAGAGTCCTGCTGCTTGGGCCAGTGTCTTTTTTAACTATCTCCTATGTGTCCTGCTTATGTTGGTTCCTTCAAGTTCTCTATCGAGAACCTCGAAGTCTGGACATTTTGAGGTGGTACCTGCAGGAGACATAAAAGAAGAAGGATGAGAAGCAGAAGAAGAAGAAGGAGGAGGGTCAGAAAGTGAGGGACTTTTAAGGTCATTCCCCTAATCGAACCAATCTGGGCAGCTTTTTGCATCATCACCAGAGTTGGATGTGTGCAGGGAATCTTTTAGGTCTTTCCCTTGCTTAGACCGTTTGGGAGTGCTTTTAATGTCATCACCCTCATTGGACATATTCTGATGAGAAGACGGCTCAAGGACATCCTCTTGATGAGAGGAAAAAGGAAAGAGGATCGTGCTAGGGATGAAGTCCAGTAAAGTTGGCAATGAGGGAAGAGGCCAGAGAAATTCTTGCTCAACAAGCGGTTGAGCAGTCTTGTTTCTCTGGCGAGCAGTCCTTGGTGCCCATCTTTTTCTGGTTTTTATTGGTAGTGGTTGATCTGTCTCGCTGAGTTTATAGACAACCCTAGCTTGACGAACTGCTTCTAGCCTTAATGACTTGAGTCTGCTCCACCCGTGGTGGACTATCCATGGCAAGGAAGTCTAGGGTTCATTAGGATTTGAGTCATCTTTACCCAGGGCCTGTGTTAGGAGGTCCTCTCGTACTGGTGGAGCAGTGGTTTGAGGATCACTTTCTGGAATGCTACAAGACTCTTGGCATTTTTGTATTTTCTTTGTGAATATTCCATGGTAACTAGAGCATTCACATAGGTAGTTGCCCCATATCTGAGGGTATGGGCACCAATGGTCCTCAGTCCCCTGAGCAAGACGTTGGGGCTACCTTGCTGGTTTTGGTGTGATGAGGCCTTCTTGAAGCATTATGACGAAAAAGACACGAAGGAGACCAGGCGCTTCGTCTTCCTCTTGGACTGTTACTGTGTGGGAGGCTTTCGCTGTCCCAAATGCCTTCTTTAGCTCTTCAAGTTTTATCTGACCCTTTTGGATTAGGGCTTCGATAATATCTTTCAGCGTGTAGCAGTCATTTGTGGGGTGGTTGATCCTTCGATGGTAAGCACAGTAATTCGTCTGAGTGTCGAGTCCAGTTTGATCAAGGAACTTGGTCTCTGAGATCTCGATTATCTTTTGTTCAAGTAGCAGTCAGAGTAAGGCAGGGACCCATTCCTTTTCAAAGGGGTACACCTTGTTTCTATGTCTGGTCCAATAATCATCTCGATTAAGGTTTGCAGGTGGGGGTACTCAGTTGTACGACTGTTATTGCTTGCCCGCCAAAGGTGCTTTCACTGTGTTTACCCATTTGGAGAGGTCCAAAGTTCGAGAGGGGGCCTTCTTTGGGTCGCTGACCGTGACGGCTGCGTTGATTACTCCTTTTGGTTGGTTGCCCGGGGTATTGTCCTAAAGCTACCAATGCCCTGATTGTTCCCTGAGCTTGCTGACTGTTATCGTGACCCGCCGTGGTGACGTGACAAGCTTTCTATGCGGACTGATTTAGAGATCACATCTGACATGGAGGTTGAATTGGAGGCCTCAACATGTAGGGCATTCTCAGGTCGCATGTTTCGCACACAGGTTTGAATCACCTCCTTCTCTGGCATGGGATTGGGATAGCGAGCAACCAAATCTCTCCATCTTAATATGAATTGGTCCACAGGCTCATCGGGATCTTGGGTCAAGGTGAGAAGCTCAATGGTTTGAACTTCTCCCTCGGCCTCATAGAAATGCTAGTGGAACAGTTTCTCCATTTCCTCCCACATATGTATTGAGTTTGGAGGAAGCCGAGCATACCAATGGAAAGCCAAGCCGTCAAGGGTTTCAAATAACTAGCGAAGAAGGAATCTCCCATCAGCCACTATCTCTCGACACTTGGAAGTGGGCGATAAGCTAGTTGGGGGATGTGGTTCCGCTGAATAGGGGAAACTTCCCTTTCTTGTAGTCCGAGGGAAATGGAATCTGATCAATATAAGAGGGATATAGCTTTTGGTAAAGCGTTGCTCCCTGTATACCCAGGATCTGTCGGTTCTTTAAGCTATGGGTCACCATAACATCAATATCTGCCGGTGAGATGGGGTGAGGGACATAATTGTCCTGTAAGGTAGAGGGAAGGGGCTGCCATGGAGGTGTATCATCTGAGTGATGAGAGTTGACCTCGTGGTTAGCCGATTATCATGCAACGTCCATGAGATCGATCTTCTCCATCATTATGCGCACCATATCTTCTAACTTACTCATGCGCTCTTCTTGAGAGTCGCTTGGCTCATTTACAACCATTACGCTGACTGTTTCCCTAGGGAGTTCAACGTTAGCAACAGTTGTGGGCTTTCGAACTTGATGGGTCGCACACCGCAAATCGGTCAGCAAGGGGTCAGCATGCCCCTACTGGACTCGAGTCTTGTATGCCAATCGCGTGAGGACCAGTTCTCGATGGTCTTGGGACTGTGGTAGCTGAGTGGCTGGGTCATCTCCTATGACACTAACCACAGTGCAGGGTTCGTGGCCTCCTTCTTCAGGCTTTGTCATCTGAAGAGGGTAGAAGGGGTTCAGACGGAGAGGGTTATCAGAGTCAGTTGCCCTGACCATCTTGGTTGCTTCCCTAGTCAGAATTTTCAGACACTTATCGCATTTAGATTGGATATTTTGATGAACCTCATGCCAGAACTACGATCGGGACTACGGCTGGTTAACTCTTCTTGCTCAAGAGAGAGTTGTCTCCATTAGAAGCGGCAAAGGATGAGGGTCAGGAATCGGGGTCATCCAAGGCCGGGGAGGATGAAGGATTTGATCTCCCATCAGGTCTTTACCTTGAGCTCTCTTATGGGCTCCAGAGACATGATCGAGATGACGGGGTTGGTTCAAAATGGTACTCTTGGGGAAGGTCTTCGAGTACCAAGGTTGGAGGTGCTTGCCCAAAGATGGAGCAGGCAAAAGCAGGGTTGACTCATAAGGACGCTTGAGTCGGGGGCGAGGGGTTATCTGTGACGGCAATGTGTCTGCGCCCCTTGAAGAAGGATGACGGGTGGCTTGGAGATAAGCCCGGGCTCGAACAGGTGGTCTGGCCTTAAGAGGTAGAGAGCTGCGAGCAAGTGCTTGTAAGAGAACAAGTGGAAGCCTACCCCTTACAGGGTGCGCTAGTGTGTGCTGAGTAGGAGGACGTAGGGGTCGTCTTCCATATACTCGGGTTGACGCAGCGATAGCGTTGACCCGAGTGGTGGAATGCAAATGCACAACATGTGTAGGACCTGGCTTTGGGAGGCCTGATCCTTTATGTTGACTCGTGGTAACATAAGGGTTGCCCCGAGGTGTGGCTCTAGTCGATGACCCACGAGCCTTATAGTGTGTGCAAGAGGTGGAGGCCTCCTCTATGGGTAGAGACTCATGGTGGTGCAAGAATTTGGGGGGTAGCCTTGGGGCGACCCACTGAGGCATTGGCAACATCTTTGCCTTGTGCAGCAAGGGACTGGGCAGCCTTCAGACATACCTCAGCAATACAATCGACAAGTGACTTGCTGGTGATGGGGTGCATGTTGTGAGTGGCATGCTACCGATGCAGGGTACCTTGGTGGAGGTTCCACCAGAACAAGGAGATGGGGAGTTAGGGACCTTTAGGTCCCTCATGCCTATTCAGGTTAAGACGTGGTCGCTAGACACTGGGTCTTTGCTCAAAAGGAAGGATGGGAACGAAGTTCAAGGAACTTGTTCTCGGGAAATTCTCATGAATATGGGGATGAGAAAATCCTCGATCCAGATAAATGGGTTAGAGAACCCATAAGCCATGTGGTGTGTGAAAACAGAAAAACAAAGGAAAAACTAGTCAAACAAGAACGACCCGACGAAGGGGTAGTAAGTCCCCAGTGGAGTCGCCAAGCTGGTTAGGTGCCTCGATCTCACCCTCTGAATCTGGTTGATTGAGTGGCACATGTCTCGGGTTTTGGAGGAACCCGGGACTTTGAGATCGCTCTCTCGGGAGCCTCGCTCAGGAGCGAGGATAGGTATACCAACTGATGAGAGAGGAATTTAAGGTGGGCTCAGTATTTACTAGGCCTGGCTCGTGTGAGCGCCCTCTTAGATCACGAAGAAAGCCCCTCAGACGTAGAACTGGTTGGGAATCGCCTCCCTTTATCTATATTCTCCTGTTTCTGCAACCACACACACACACATAGTTAATTTTACAAGACAAGTGGGCCAAAAGATACCTCACCTTGTCTTTGAACGAATGTACACAGGTGTGCACATTCAAGAGAAGAAAAGGTAAGAAAATAGATGAAAGAAGATGAAAGAGGTAGATCAGAGGAGTTTTGACTAGGTGGCAAGACTAACACAACAGCTAGATCAGTAAATGATGGATCCAACGTGGTAGAAAAATGGGCGCGGTAACTAGATCGAAACAACAGAAATAGTACTAAAAGTCAGAGCGATCATCATCCATCCTGGCACAATGGCTAGCAAATCGTGGTAGTAAGGTGGGCATAGTGACTAAGACTAGCTTAGCGACACTATTACTAGACGATAAGACTACCATGGCAATGTTTTGTCTCAGCCTCTCTTGGTCAAACGAGAGAGAGAGAGAGAATAGAGAGAAAGAGAGACATGCACAGGACTACCAATGTCATGCACGGGAGAAGAAGACGAGATGATCAATGAAAGAGAAGAGGAACAGAGGGAGAAGAAAGAGGAAAGGGAAAGATGAAAGAAGGAGAAAAAGAGAGAGAAGGAAGAAAGGAGAACCTAGGCGACGATAGAGAAGATAAAAAATAATATAGACGGTGATGAGCTTCCGTTGTCCATGTCAGAAGGGTAAAAAGAGAGAGAAAACATGGATGGCAATATGCTTCCACCATTTGTGTGAGAAGAACAAGAGAGAGAAGGCATGGGCAGCGATGTGCTTCCGCCATCCGTGTCAGATGAAGAAGAAGAGAGGGAGATGAGCGGTGATGTGCTTCTGCCATCCGTGTTAGATGAAGAAGAAAAGAGAGAAGACATGGGCGACGATGTGCTTATGTCGTCCATGTCTGATGAAGAAGAAGAGAGAGAAGACATGGGCAGCGATGTGCTTCTGTCGTTCATGTCAGATGAAGAACAAGAGAGAGAAGACATGAGCAGCGATGTGCTTCCATTATCCATGTCAGATGAAGAAGAAGAGAGAGAAGACATGGACGGTAATGTGCTTCTGCCATCCATGTCAGATGAAGAAGAAGAGAGAGAAGACATGGGTAGCAATGTGCTTCCGCTGTCCGTGTCAGATGAAGAAGAAGAGAGAGAAGACATGGGCAGCGATGTTCTTCCATCGTCTATGTCTGATGAACAAGAAGAGAGAAAAGACATGGGCGACGATGTGTTTCCGTCGTCCGTGTCAGATGAAGAAGAAGAGAGAGAATAGGAAAGAGAGGAAAAAGTGGGGAAAGATAAAGAAAGAAAAAGAAAGTGGATAAAGGAGATTAAAGATGAAATAGGAAAGAAAGATATAAAAGAGAGGAGAGAGAAAGATAGAGATAGAGATAAGGAAAGAAAGAAAGAAAAATGAGAGAGAAAAGAAGAGAGAGAAAGAAAGAGATAGAGACGAGAAGAGAGATGAAAAAGAGGAGAGAGAAAGAAAGAGATAGAGATGAGGAGAGAGAGGAAGAAAGATGAGAGAGAAAAGAGGAGGGGAGAGAAAACTACCTTATCGAGGGGTACCGGCCCTTTTATTCTCTTTTCTCTCTCTCTTTCTCTAAGACGCACCCACGAACTCAAAGCAAAGATTGAAATTTTATTGATAAATGTGAAGAATGAATCGGGGGCCTTTTTACAATTAGGCTTTGCATGTTTATATAGAATTGGGCCCAAACATAGGTGTACATCGAAAAAATACCTGAATTGATGATAATTACAATTTAATTGAATTAAAAGAAATTCTAAAATTGGGTGTAAAATGATTGTTTTGTCCCTGCCCAACAATACATGAAATTCCAAAACAGTCCTTGATGCTGCCTTAGAACTTGCGTGATCTTCCATGGATGATTCGGGGTTGCTCCGGAATTCGTTTGGTCGAAAGATGATTGCTTTCTTGCAGGGCTTGGCATGGTGATCGATTTGATACCAACTTCGAGCCATGGATTGTGTTTTTGGGTCACGATCATGCGACTCGAAATTTGGATGAATCTTGAAAACTTTGAATCGATAATGCGCTCATTCCTTGAGTTTTTTATTTGATTTATTCTTTGAATCACACTAAGCATTCCGTCACAATCGCGTGGCAACAAACGCAGCTCGATTTCGTGTCTAGGCGAAGATTTTATCATCTTAAGTTTTTTGCCTGGATCTGGAAATCTGACTGCTGGAATTTACAGCAGCTTCGACGGATCTTTGTGTGCAATCCAATCATTCATCATACGTAAGGTTCAGACTAGAGATACCCTTGAACCTTACGCACATAATGCAATTGGTTTCACGTTGATCAGGTATGTGAGCATCGTGATTCGGTTGGTCGAGTGAGACGTGCTACTGATAATTTTTTTGCAACTTTCTTCATCGATTGGAAACTTCTCTCTAGTTTTTCTCCCTGATCGGGTATCGTCATGGGTCATTTCACATATCAAAATGGTCGTCTTGATGAGGCAAACACGCTCACCAGATTTGAGAGCGATTTGAGTCAGAACGAGTGAGATATAGGCCTTTGAAGTTGCTGCTCGAGACTGTGCTTACCAGCCTCTTCTAATGGAGATTGGTGCTGGGAGGCCGCACGGGAATAGCGTGTGACCTACCCTTTTAATGGTTTACCCATAACTCTGTTCTGTAATGTTCGATTAAGCCGAAACTTGATGCATAGGGGTTTCGACCATGCCGGATTGCAATGAAACCTGGCAGATAGCCTTTTGAATTGCTTTAGAAAGATTCTGGGCCATTCTGGGGCAATTCTGAGGCTGCAGGGAATTTCATGTATGTTGAGGCCTTATTGACTTGCTTCCTCTTTATTCCGTGTCAGGGACCAAGGTGCTAAAAAATGTCTTCAAACATTGCGTAGTAAGGAGATCCCTCTGCTCCGTGTTTTGTGATAGTACCTTTCACGGGAAGAGTTGACTTGAGAATAGGAATATGAGATCCGGGATAAGTACCCCCATTCGTTTGATTAGCAGAGGTATGATTTTGGGGACAAAATCCTTTTTCGGGGGGATGATGTCAGGACCCATACTTTATCGACATTTGATAGTGCGCCAGCAAGTCATCGGCACGGTTGATCTGGCGTGTAGGCATTGTTGAAAGCAACACTGCCGAGCACAACGCTGTCGAGCGCGACGCTGACGAGCACAACACGGCCGAGCATGGAAGCTACCGAGCGTAGATGAATATGGAAGCAGTCGAAAATGGAAGCTGTCAAACGCAGACGAATATGGAAGTCGTCGAGCGCAAATGAATATGGAAACCTCCGAGCATGGAAGCCGACGAGCATGGAAGCTGTCGAACATGGAAGCCACCAAGCGTGACACCACCGAGCACGACGCCACCGAGTGTGACGCCGCCGAGCACAACGCTGCCAAGAGCGAGAGTCCAGGGGAACTTCTTCTCTCTCTCATGATTGCTTGCATGCTTCTTAGAAGCCATGTGGCACTTGCATGTCCCTTGTAAGACAAATGTCTGATGCATGTTGCCGCCCCCTTCTTTTGCGTATTTAAACCCCCCCCCCCCCCCCCCCTTTCACACCCCTTCCTAAGCTTTGCTCTCTCTCACCACATCCTCCCTCTTAGCCTTAAGAATCTTGGCATTTTTTAACAGAAACTTGTGTGTGGGAATTTTGGACTTCACTTAGTGCTGTAAGTAGATCTATCTTCCATGATTCCATGCTTTTATTTGATGCATGCTTACTTAGTTCATCAAGTGAGAAATTCATGCATGAATATGAATGTGATTGTGAATATGGGTGTGGATATGTGCTATTGAAATCTTGCCAAAATATGCCTTGTTTTCCAAAACTATTACTCCCATTTGTGTGATCCTTTGATTATCGAAAACATCTCTATTGATTATAAAATTTTATAAGAAAGTACCGCATTGAATCTATTTTAATATGGAAAAGACCTCCTGTTAATACCGCTTTTGGTTTAAAAGTTATTAAGCATTTTCTGAAGCCATAACTGTAAAATGAATTTCCAAAACAGTTGTGTTTTTGTGTGGAACTATTCACTGACAAAAATGTATCAGAATGAGGTCAAACTACTTCTAAATGAAAGATAAATGAGTCTATTCTAAAAATAGTTTGGAACCCTGATAAAATTTCATGTGAATTGTAAGTTATGCCCATTTCTATATGGTGATGTCACACTAGAATTTCTGCTGCGAAGATAGGAATTTTCCAGAACTATGACTCCTATTTGTGTGATCGATAGAGTATCGAAAACATCTCTGTTGATTAAGAAATTTTGTGAAAAGGTACCCCTTTGAATATGTTTTAAGATATAAAATACCTCTTGTCAATATCTCTTTTGGTTTGAAAGTTATGACTCATTTTCGAAAGTATGTCAAGATTGTGAAATGAATTTCCAGAAATTTTATGTGTTTTTGTATGGGACTGTTCATTGACTAAAATTTATCAAAATGAGATTAAATTAATTCTAAATAAAATATAAATGAGTCTATTTTAAAAATTTCTTTGATAAAATTTTCTTTAATTTGAAAGTTATGCCCATTGTTGTATGAGAATGACACACTATAATTTCTGCTGTAAAATCAGGAACTATACTCCAAGAATGCTAAGCAGTTCAATAAGCTTTAAGACAAAATTTGAAGTCACTCCCTTCACGAAAATTGTGTTTTCATGAGTCGAGATTGTTATGAAAGTGGTCTTGTGTCCAAATGATTTATGAATTTCATGATATGCCTTTAAAGGTGGACCATGTGCACTATGAAAAACAAGAAAAATAACCCGATGACACCTTTGGAGCTAACAAGCTCGATGATATATGCACGAGTTATGATCTATTGTGATATGTTCAGGTATGATATGAATGCATGTAATAAGACATGCTCAATTATGATATGAATGCATGATAATGAGATATGTTCTGTTTCGATACGAATGCATATAGTAAGACATGCTCAGTTATGATCTGAATACATGATAATGAGATATGCTCTGTTATGATATGAATGCATGTAGTAAGACATGCTCAGTTATGATATATATGCATGATAATGAGATATGCTCTGTTATGATGTGAATGTATATAGTTAGACATGATTAGTTATGATATGAATGGACGATATTGAGATATGGTCAGTTATGATATGAATTCATGTAGTAAAACATGCTCAATTATGATATGAATGCACGATATTGTGATATGTTTAGTTATGATATAAATGCATGTAGTAAGACATGCTTAACTATGATATGAATGCATGACAATGAGATATGTTCTATTATGATATGATGCATGTAGTAAGACATATTCAGTTATGAAATGAATGCACGATAATGAGATATGTTATGCTATGATATGAATGCATGCAGTAAGACATGATCAGTTATGATATGAATGCACAATATTGAGATATGCTTTGTTATGATATGAATTCCTGTAGTAATACATGCTTAGTTATAATAAGAATGCATGATAAAGAGATATGCTCTGTTATGATTTGAATGCATGTAGTAAGATATGCTCAGTTATGATATGAATGCACGATATTGAGATATGCTCAGTTATGATATGAATGTATGTAGTAAGACATGCTCAGTTATGATATGAATGCACGATATTGTGATATGTTCAGCCATGATATGAATGCATGTAGTAAGACATATTTAGTTATGATATGAATGCATGATAATGAGATATGTTCTGTTCTGATACGAATGCATGCAATAAGACATGCTCAATTATGATATGAATGCACGATAATGAGATATGCTTTGTTATGATATGAATGCATGTAGTAATATATGCTTATTTATGATATAAATGCACGATATTGAGATATGTTCAGTTATGATATGAATGCATGTAGTAAGACATGCTCAATTATGATATAAATGAATGATAATGAGATATGCTCTATTATGATATGAACGCATGTCGAAAGACATGCTCAGTTAATGATATGAATGCATGATATTGAGATATGCACAGTTATGAGATGAATGCATGTAGTAAGACATGCTCAGTTATGATAGAAATGCATGATAATGAGACAAGCTCTGTTATGATAACGATGCATGTAGTAAGACATGTTTTGTTATGATATAATATGCACATGCTCTGATATGATATGTATTGGCTCTGACATGATATGAAATCAAGCTATGTGATGAAATGATATGTGCATAAGGCATTATGCAATGGGTCATCCAATGGTAGTGTAAGATGATATGATAAGAAATGTATAAGGCACTATATAATGGGTCATCCATTGGTAGTGTAAGATGATATGATAAGAAAGGTGCGAAGCACTATGCAATGGGTCATCCATTGGTAGTGTAATATGACATGATAAGAATGTGATATAAGGATCTACGCAACGGGCTATCCGTTTGTAATGTTATGTTAGAAGATAAGAAAGTTGTACCGATAGATGAGATCTTTCCCTAACTCCCGATGATAGAAAGGGAGTTAGGATGTGAGGCACATGGGAGGGATACTCCAGAACAAAGATATGAGCAAAACATTGAAACAGGAGGAGTCACACAGTATTCCTGTGCGGCCTCACTGCACCAAAACACCATTAAAGGTGGATGTTTTTACAGTCACGAGCAGTCAATTTCAGGGCTCATAAGTCACTCGTTTCAAGTCAGATCGCTCCCAAATTTGGTGAGCGTATTCATTTCATCAAAGCGAACAATTCGATATGTGGTACGCCCCTTGACGATGTACGAGAAGGGATAAAATCTAGAGAGAAGTTGCCGATCCGTGAAGAAAGTGCAAAAAATTCAACAGCGACATGTCTCGCTTGATGGACCAAATCACGACGCTCGCGAAACGGATCAACGCGAAGCTAATTCCATTGTGTGCGTAAGGTCTAGGGTTATCATTGGTCCGAACCCCATACATTATGGATGGTCAGATTCCATGCACGAAGCCGACGAAGTAACTAAAATTCCGACTGCCGGATTCTAGATTCCGGCTAAAACTCAAAAGTTGTCAAATCTTCGTTTGGGCTCCAAATCGCGCCAGTTTGTTGCCACGCGATTGTGACTATGGAGAAATCATAGAAAAACATTAAAGAACGATCGCATCATTGATCCAAAATTTTCAAGATCAAAGGAAATTTCAAGTCTCACGATCGTGGCTCAAAAACATGATTCATAGCTCGAAGTTGATATCAAAACAATTGTCATGTCGATCCCCACAAGAAAATAATAATATTTCGAATAAATAGGCATCAAAACACCCTCGGGTCAGCCATGGGAGATCACGAAAGATCTCGAGCAATAGTAGAGACTGTTATGAAATTCCACACATTGTTAGGCAGGGAAAAAACGGTCTTTTGCACCCATTTTTAGAATTTTTTTTAATTCAATTAAATTTTAATTATCAGCAATTAGGTCTAATTTTGATCAATCCACCCATATTTGGGCACAATTTTATAGAAACAGGCACTACCTCATTGTAAAAGGACTCTCAACGCTCGATTCATTCTTTGAGGATTCAATAAAATTTCAATTCCTTGCTAAAGCTTGTGAATACGTCTTGGAGAGAGAGAGTGGAGGGAGAAGAAAAGGGTCGGTACCCTTCAGGCAGGCAACTTTCTCTCTCTTTTCTTTCTTTCTCTCTCTTCTCTCTCTCTTTCTCTCTCTTCTCTCTTCTCTCTCTTTCTCTCTCTTCTCTCTTTCTATCTCTTCTCTCTCTTTCTCTCTCTTTTATCTTTCTCTCTTCTCTCTCTTTCTCTCTCTTCTATCTCTTTCTATTTATTCTCTCTCTTCTCTCTTCCTCTCTTTTATTTTGTCAATTGGTAAGGCTTAGCACCGGTTGGTTTTCTCACTCTTCTTCTGTCAACCGATGCGGCCCAGTGTCGGTTGGTTTTCTCTCTCTTCTTCTGTCAACTGCCAAGGCCTAGCACCAATTGATCTTCTCTCTCTTCTTCTGTTAACTAGCGAGGCCCAGTGTCGATTGGTTTTCTCTCTCTTCTTCTGTCAACTGGCAAGGCCCAACACCGATTTTTCTTCTCTCTCTTCTCCTATCAACTGGCAAAACCCAAAGCTGGTTGATTTTCTCTCTCTTCTATCATTCGGTGAGACCTAGTGCTAGTTGGTTTCTCTCTCTTCTTTCATCAATCGGTGGGACCTAGCACCGGTTGGTCTTCTGTTTCTTCTTTTATTAGTAGGCGAGACCTAGCGTCGGTTGGTCTTCTCTCTCTTCTTCTATCAGTCGGTGAGACCTAGCCGATTTGTTTTCTCTCTCTTCTTTCATCAGTTAGCGAGACCTAACGCCGGTTGGTCTTCTCTTTCTTCTTCTATTAGTTGGCGAGACTTGGTGCCAATTGGTCTTCTCTCTCCCCTTTTGTCAGTCAGCGAGACCTAGCGCCGACTAGTTTTCCCTTTCTTTTTCTATCAGTTGACGAGACTTAGTGTTAGTTGGTTCTCTTCCTCCCTTCTCATCTGACACAGTCGGCGAAGCCTAGCACCGACTGCTTCCTCTCTCTTCTATCTCCTGAAATAGCTGGCGATGTCTAGCACCGACTGCATCTCTTCTTCCTTCTTCTCCCTCCTCTCGTCCTTCTTCTCTCTCCTTCCCTCTATTCGCTTCTTCTCTTTAACCATTCCTCTGCTACTCTTTCGTCCAACTAAGAAGGACTGAGATTAGCATCTCATGACAGTCCTATTTTCTAGCCGTAATGTTGTTGCTCCAGGTTCACTTGACCCACCATCGTGCTTAGCTAGTCGATATTAGCAATAGCGTCTAGTAGCAATCCTGTGAGCCGGTCTCAGTTATCGAGCCCATTTCGCTACCACATTACACCAATTATCCACTAGCTTAGTCCTTGCTCTGATCTTCTCGCTTGATCAAATTCTTCTCCCCCCCCCCCCCCCCCCCCCACCCCCCACTGTCTTTCTCCTTTTTAAATACACATACTTGCGTATGTTCACTAAAGAGGAAAAAGGTGAGGTCTGACCCACCTGTCCCATAACCTTTGCCATATATGTGTGTGGTTGCTGGAAAGAAGAAAATAAGAAGAATACGAGCCAAGGGAGCCGATTCCAAAGGGCTTTCTTCGTGATCTAAGAGGTCCCCCACGCGTGTCAGCCCGAGTAAGTCCCAAACCCACCTTTTAAATTCCTCTCTCACCGGTTGGTAACACCTGCCCCCATTTTCAAATGAGGTTCCCCGAGAGAGCGATCTCACAAATGTCTCGGGTCTCTCCTGAAACTCGAGACGTGCACCGCCCAAGCCTCCAGCGATTCGAAGAGCGAGATCAAGGTACCTAACCAGCTTGGCGACTCCACTGGGGACTTGCTACCCTTTAGTCAGATTGTTCTTGTTTGGCTAGTTTTTACTTTATTTGCTTTCATTCTCTTTTCACATTCACTTATGGCTGCTGGGTTCTATAACCTATTTATCTGGATTGGGGATTTTCTTATACCCATATTTGAGAGTGTCCCTAGGGAACAAGGTCCTTCGACTTCATTCCCGACCATCCTCTTGAGCAAAGACCACTTGTCTAGCTCCCAGGTCTTAACCTGGACCAGTGTGAGGAGGGACTTGAAGGTCCCTCACTCCTCATCTCTTCGTTCTGGTGGAAACTCCACCAAGGCTCCTTGCATGGGCAGTACTTATGTTGCACCACACAACATGCACCCAGCTACAAGTAATTATCTTGCCGATCGTGCTTCTGAGGTATGTCGGAAGGCTACCCAGTCCCTTTCTATAAATGGCAAGCAAGTTGTCATTGCTTCTGCGGGTCACCATAAGGCTACCCCCAACATGCCAATACCATTGGTCTTTTCCCTAGATGCTCAACACATCAAGGTGGAAGCCATGCGGTCTTCACCCCTCACACACACCACAAGGCTCATGGGTCACCCACTCGAGTCACACCTCGGAGCAACCCTTCTACTGTCTCGAGACCGTGTTCAAGATCGAACCTTCCAAGTCCAGATCCTGCGAATGCCACTCATGTGCATCTCACTGCTTGGGGCAACGCCGTTATTACGCCAACCCAAGTACATAGGAGATGACGTTCTCGTCCTCCTCCTATGCACACACAAGTGCACCCTGTGAGGGACATGACTACACTTGTTCTCTTAGAGACACCTTCTCGTAGCTCTCGACCTTCGAAGGCTAGATCACTTGCACGAGCCCCTGTTGACCCTCAGGTCTCCCATAATCCATCTTCAAGGGGCGCACATGCGTCGTCATTTCAGACGTCCACTTGTCCTCGACTTTGGCCTCCTCATGAGTCGACCTTGCTCCTGCCTGCTTCTCTTTCATCGAGCAAGCACCTTCAGCCTTGGTACTCGAAGGTTTTCCTCAAGAGTATCATCCTGAACCAGCGCCAACACTTTGGTCATGTCTTTGGAGCTCATAAGAGAGCTCGGGGCATGGACCTCACGAAAGATCGAGTCCTTCATCCTCCCCGGTCCAAGAGGACTCAAGTTCCTAGCCCTCATCCATTGCCGCACCTAATGGAGACAGCTCTCTCCTGCACGAGAGGAGTTGACCAGCTGCAACCTAGATCGCAGTTTTTGAGCGAGGTCCATCAAAACCTCAAGGCTAAACACGATAGAGGTATGCAAATTTTGACTAGGGAGGTGACCAAGGCTGTCAAAACAGCTAATTTTGACAACCTTCTTCACGTAAATCCCTTCTACCCCCTTCAGACGATGAACCCTGAAGAAGAGCTCAATGAGCCCTGTGTTGTGGTTACTATCGCAGAAGAAGAGCCGGCCCCTCAATAGCCACGGTCCCAAGACCTTCGTGAACTGGCTCCTCAGCCATGGTCCCAAGACCGTTAAGAACCAGTCCAAATGCGATCTGCGTACAAAAGTCAAGTTTAGTCAGGGCATGCTGACCCCTTACTGACTGACTTACCACCTATGGCCCGTCAAGCTCGCAAGCCTTCAGCTGCCACTACGTTGACCTTCCTAGAGAAACCATCAGCGTAATGGTTGTAAGCGAGCCCGGTGATGCACAGGAGGATCGCATGAACAAGTTCGAGGATATGGTGCACGCGATGATGGAAAAGAGCGATCGTATTGATGTGGCATGCCAGTCAGCTAACCATGAGGTCAACTCCCATCACTTTGATGGTGCACCTCCATGGCTGCCCCCTCCGTCTACCTCACAGGCAAATTCTATCCCTCATTCGGTCTCTCAGTTAGATATTGACGCTATGATCACCCATAGCCTAAAGAACAGACAAATTTCGGGCATACAGGGTGCAACACCTTATCAAATACCATATCCTTCCTATATCGATCAGGTCTCGTTCCCCTCAAACTATAAGAAAGGAAAGTTTCCTCTATTCATCGGAACCACCTCCCCAAACCAGCATATTGCCCACTTCTAGGCAGCATGTCAGGAAACAGCAGCTGACGAGAGACTTCTTCTCCGCCAGTTCATTGAGACACTTGATAGCCCTGCATTCCAATGGTATGCCCGACTTCCTCCAAACTCGGTGCATACATGGGAGGAGGTGGAGAAGTTGTTCTATCAATGCTTATATGAGGTCAAGAGAGAAGTTCAAACCATTGAGCTTCTCACCTTGACTCAAGACCCTGATGAGCCCATTGATCAGCTCATATCAAGATGGAGAACCTTGATCCTAATCCTATGCCCAGGAAAGAAGCAGTCCAAACTTGCATGCGAAACATGCGACCTGAAATCGCTCTACATGTCAAGGCCTCTAATCCGACCTCCATGTAAGAGTTGATCTCTAAATCAGTTCGCATAGAAAGTTTGTCACGCCATCAAGGTGGAGCACGACAACTATCTACGAGTTCAGCAAACAACCAGGGCAATGGTGGCTCTCAGAATAACACACGGGGCAGCCAACAGAAAGGGGTAATTAGTGCAGTCGTTATGGTCACTGATTCAAAGAAGGCTCCCTCCCAAAATTTGAACCTCTCTAAAGAAGTAAGCATGGCAAAGGTAACACCCCAGGCTGGCAAGCAGCAACAGTCATACAATCAGGTACCTCCACCAGCCAACCTTGATCGGAGTGATTATTTCACCAAGCATAGGAATAAGGTATATCCCTTCGAGAAGGAATGGGTCCCTGCGCTGTTCTAGTTATTATTGGAGCAGAATATGATCCAGCTTCCAGAAGCAAGGTTCCCTGAACAATCTGGCCTTGACACTCAGGCAAATTTTGTGCCTACCATCGGAGGATCAATCTTCCCATAAATGACTGCTGCACGCTGAAAGATATCATTAAGGCCTTGATTATGAAAGGTTAGAAAAAGCTTGAAGATTTAAAGAATGCCTTCGAGGCAGCTGAGGCCTCCCATGCCGTAACCATTCAAGAGGAGGACAAAATGTCGGGTATCCTCTACGCCCTCTTCATTATAATGCTTCAGAAAGGCATAATCACACTAAAGCATGCAAGGCAACCCCTTCGCCTTGTTAAGGGGACTGAAGATCGTTGGTGTCCATACCATCAAATAAGAGGTCATTACTTGTCAAAATGCACAGCTTTCCTTCACATATTCGCAAAGAATATGCAAGATTGTCAAGAATTTTACAACCTTCCTATAAGTGATCCCCAAATCACTTCCTCATCAAGGCAAGAAGATCTCACAAGGCAGGACCTTCCAATCAATGACTCAGACACTGCAGAACCCTTGATTTCCCAGCCATGGATGATCTACCATGGCCGAAGCAGACTCAAGTTCTTAAGATGAGAAGTGGTTCGCCAAGCCAACACTGATCGAGAACCTAGTGAGACAAATTAAATATCACCTCAGAAAATCAGAAAGAGACGGGCCCCAAGGGTTGCTCGCCTAAGAAACAAGACCACTCAACCCACAGTCGAGCCAACTTTGCTGGACTTCATCCCCGACACGATCCTTTTTCCTTTTTCATCCTGTCAAAAAGATGTCCCTGTTCCATATTCCACTCAGCAAACGTCCGATGAGGGTGGCGACGTTAAAAGCACTCCTCAGCGGTTTAAGCTAGGGAAAGACCTAAAAACTCCCCTGCAACCGTTCAATCTTGAAGATGACGTAAAAAGCTGCCCAGATCGGTCTGATGAGGGGAATGACCTTAAAAGTCCCCCACTTTCTAACCCTTCTACACCTTCTTCTCCTACTTTTCATTCTCTTTCTCATGTGTCTTCTTCAGGTACGACCTTGATGTGCCCAGACTTCTAGGCTCTCTACCAGGAATTTGAAGGAATCAATATAAGCAAGACGTAGGGGAAGTGATTGAGAAAGACCTTGGCATAGGTAGTAGGATTCTTAACAGTTGTTGATGCCTTGGCAACTAAAGCCAAGGCAGAACCACCTATCACAAAAGAAGCGCACAAAGTCGAAGCCAAAGAAACCTTAGTGGCCACCTGAGCTTGACTTCGAGCAGAGATTGAGACAGTCAAGGGGGCAAAGCTTCTATTCTCAGGGAGCTTGCCACATGGTGCAAATCTCTGGAGCAATTCCCACCACGGGGCAGATAAACCCCAGATCGGGAAAGACGTTGCAGCTTCTACCGTAAAAGTCGGGCACCTTGAAGTTTCCCAGTCTGCTCCTGTCCCCTAATCCAAAGACTAGTAAACCTATCCTATAGCTCCCTGGACTTCTTCCTAAGCTCAATACCTTAAACAATCCCCCTACCCACCAATTTCTTGGGACCCCTTTTTTCCCATACACTCAGTCTCTTCTAAAACCTCAAACTTCCATCACTCAAACTAAGCCCGTTGTGCAATCAAGTTAGCCAGCCAGCCAAAATAAACCCTCTTTACCCAAACCTACTCCTCCACCCAATATACCCGCCAAATCAGTAGGAAGACCAAGAGCACAAGGCCTTGATCAAGAGAAGGTGAAATATGACGTGATAGGTCATCTACGGAAGCTTCCTGCCCTTCTCAATGTCTATGATGCCCTCATGCTTTCAAAGGATTACTGGATGGCTTTAGTTCAAGATCTCTCTGACCCAGAAATGTACGAGACCGAAGTAGAACTCATTGAGGTAGACCAGGCAATTCTACAAGGATGTATGCCAATCACCTTTTTAGAGGACGATCTGTAATTAGGGGAAAAATTTCATAATCGCCCTCTCTTTGTTGCTGACGAATTACATACGTGCCTCTTCAACCGAATCATGTTAGCTGGAGGATTAACAGTCAACCTCATTCCAAGAAGGATCCTTACTCGATTGGGGTTGCGGTCCAAAGATCTTACCTCGCCCCACATCACAGTTCAAGGGTTTAACCAATCATGAGAGAAGCCGGCTGGCACGATATGCCTTTGTTTTAAGATCGATGTGCTGAATGATTATGCCCAGTTCCATGTAATTGACACTGACACTACTTACAATATTCTTCTCGATCGACCATGACTCTATGATCAGGGGGTGGTTCCATCAACATTGCATCAATGTTTCAAGTATAGCAGAGACGGGAGACAACATACAGTCTATACTAACAAAAGACCATTCCCTGCAGCCGAAACTCACTATGCAGATGCAAAATATTACTTCACCAATTTGGCCTTGCCCTAAGAGCCAAACGATGGGGGTCATAAGTTTACAATCAAGACAACATCTTCTCCCCATGAAGATGTTGAAGATGTTGGGAGAGCACTGATAGACCTGTTCAAGGAGGAAGAAAGGCAGGGCAGAATTTTATCCATAACTACTCTTCATTCCAACATCCCAACCATCAACCCTCAAGAAACTCCTCCTTCCTTTGAAAAAGAGTCCTCACCCTCTGCCCCCAATTCTGGGCCACCTTAGCGGGAAAATGAACCAGAAGTCATTTCTGAGATCGAGCAAGCCATGGGGGTAGAATTCCAGGCTCCAAGGATCACCTATTTGCCAGACCATCAGAAAGTCCTGCATATCCCCATAACGCTCTTAAAAGCTGAAGCGGCACGACAACCACGCAAAGGGTTTTTCAAAATCCGGTTGCTATAAGTATAGAGGATGTTCCTCAGGCCGTTGTTCAGCCAAAAGTTTTACTTTTCCCTGACCTCTCAAGAGAGAAGTTCGATGAAGGGCAACCTAGTTCCCCTCACTGGCAAGATCCTCTAACAAACTTGAGAGCTGAAGTTCGCGGTCTCCAAAGTCAGCTGGAGGTCATGTGTATTGCTTCAAAGCAATTCATAGAGTTCGTGTCAAAGACTAAAAGCTATTGATGAGCTTGAAGTAAACGTGCCACTAATGGAGGCCGAAGCCCCTCCTGACTGGACTATCTATAGCAATCAGGCTCACCAAATCATGAGAAAAATGAACTATGAGCCATTGGCTAATCAGACATTGAAAGGAGAAAAAGCAACGACTCCCTCTTTCGAAGCTATCCAAGCCGCAGTAGTCCACCATGGGACTAAACAAGGCCTAGGGAATTAGTCTCTTAAGACAATGAAAGTGTCGAGAGGCATTCAAAAGAATCACATGAAGCGCAGCAAAAGTAAAGAGACAATGAAATCATGCAGTAAACTCAATCAAAAGGAGAAGCACTTTATTCATCAGTCAAAACTTTTACAAGTACTGAGAAAAGGGGGAATGACATGCTCAGAAATGATCAATCATCTTATTGATCGCTGTGCTGCGTGCTTCAGGAGAAGTCTTAGTGCCTTGAACACGTTCCTTCAGCTACGCCACTGTTTGAGTCACCTCTGTCATCATCACAGTTTTTGACTCAATTGTGCTATCGAGTTCGGAAAAATCTGCAACCATGGCCTTCCTTTGAGTCATCTCCATCTCAAGGCCCGTGAATTCTTCTTTCAATATTCACGTTGCCTATCTGACTTCGATCCTTCTCTTGAAGCTCCCTTGTGCCTCTTTCTTGAGGTCCTGGTGGTCAAGGCTTTCTTCTCAATACAAGCATTTATCTTTTCACGACTGTGCAAGATCAGCTCTTCCAAGGAGGCTACCCTTCTGGCTTCTTCCTCATGATGAACCACTCCCAATCGCCAGCTCTCCAACTCTTTTAGAGTTGCACCAAAATGGGAAAGCACCTCTGGCACCGTTCCGACCGTAGTAGTCCCAGCAAACTCCCTCAGCCTGGCTAAAACTTCTCCTAACTCATTATAACGCAGCTCCCTCAAGCCCTGAAGGATTGCTCTAAGCATGACTTCAATCATGCTAGAAACACCACCGAAAACAGGCCTGGATGATGTTGCTAAGGCCACCATTGCGGAAGACACCTCGACCTCAAGGACTGGGCTTGTTGAAGAGATAACCATCTGAGCCATTGGCTCCTCTGAAACAAGGGCAAAGCCTAAAGATTCTTTCCCTTCGGGCTCATGGATAGCCTCGGCCTCAATCTGCATGGGCTCTTCACTGCCAACCTCGCTGTCTGAACCCTCTCTTATGGGGACCTCTACTTCTATCCCATTAGGCTATGGAGGAACCTGTTCCCCTTGCTCCTCACACTCCTGGGCTGTCACCTCAGCATCATCAAGTTCAGGAATTTCCCCTTCTCCTTGGCCTTTGCTAGTCGACTCATCCCTGGCAGTGGCTTCATCCACTTGGCCCTCGCCTTCAACAGCCAGAACCTTGGCCACGAAGAGCTCAGTCCCCTCATCTGCATGACTCGGGGCCACGGGAGTGGCACCCTCTTGGTGCTCGGGCACGTTATCGACTTCAAGCTCTTCTCCTCGAGCCATAGCCCCTACCTCGTTCGAGGCAGTAAACTCCTCGTGCATCGAGGCCACATCGACATCTAAGCCTATCTGGAGTAGTTGCTTCAAGGTTGTCATCCTCCTCAGTCTCCACCCGAGCCGCCTCAAACTCGGGAAGTACCCCTCGACTCAAGAGTGTCTCCCTAAGATCCGGAGTCCCCTCCCGATCAGAAGCGATGCCAATAGGCTCAAAGCTGTCAGAGTCCTCAGCCTCGGTTTCTGAAGAAAAAGAAAAAAATTTAGCAGAAGCAAAAGATAGTTCAGAAAGCACAAAGAGTGATACTAGAAGAATTCTTAAAAGATCAAAAGAGGAAGGGCTACCTCCTGATTCTGACACCACATGAAGCTCGTCACTCTTCTGCTTTCAAATACGCCCACTACCTGAAAACATTGCATGGGTGTTTGCAGCAGTCGGGAGCTTTCTTTTTTTTTTCCCTGCTGGAGTAGGAGCTGCTGCCTCAGATCCACCTCCTTGAGAAGACCTTTCAGCCAATTAACTGTGGGATTGCTCCCGATTAGGGCATTCATGTTCTGTGGTGGACCCTTCTCGTAACTAAGGACTTGTCGCCCCTCATCCCATTCGAAGATCGAGCTAAGATTATCGAAGACACTCCTAGTCATTGTCTTCATTGCAAGGAATTCTGGCAAGGCCTCATCAGCTGCTATCTCGCGCAAAAGCCCCAAAGCCTGCCAGTTGGAGGGATAATCCAAGGCGAACACAGTGTCAGGAGCAGAAGCATCCGCCAGCCTCCTTTGCCTGATGTCCTGACGCCAGTTACCATTCACTCCTTTCCAAGGGTGATCCTTCTCCCAATAGCCATTACTGGTGATTCTCCACCAGTTCACATATGCCTTGGTGGTTCGAACTCTCCTACCGAAGTGAGGTAGCACAAACTTGCCGGTCTCTATCATTTCAAGACATATAGACCAAGTAGTTTGTATATGCTCCAGTAGCCAACACTCTCGGAAAGTTGCAAACTCTTCCGCCCTCCCCTTATACACCTTACTCCGGCGCTTTTCGAAGAATACCTAGAAGGGGCAACCTTTGTCAAGCCCGTGCTGACGGGTGAAGCAGTGGGGGATCCGGCACTGTGTTGAGTTCGATAAGATAAGACTCCCCCTCTGATGCTCAGCATAAACATGAGTTCCTTAATCGTTGTTGGGGCACCGTCCAATTCCTTCCCCAACTCATCAATGAAAGCACGGTCGGTGAAGCTTCCAACCGGAAAAGGGACCCGTCTCATGTGCACAGAATCAATTCCAAACAGACCCGAGCTTCCCCTGGGTTATGGAAGATAGGCCTCTAGCTCGCAATCCTCATCAAGAATGGCCACAATTTATTTCCTGAGCACTGATGCTTGACATAGGTGTCAAGGAAATAAGCCCCTAGCCACCCATACATGTAATGTGCAGGGAACAGAGTTTTAAAGTCTCCAGGAAAGGCTTCTCCTCCTACGATGTCATTCCCTCCCTCTTTGCCCTTATAGGCTTTTTCACGGGAGATGGCCCAGTATATGTTGCACAGGACTGGCTGAGCGAGGGCATACTCATGCCCTCTAGACATTTCACAGGCCATGTATAATACCCCTGGACGAATGTTGTCCCCCCAGCCAGGAAGCAAAAACTTACACAAGAATAAGGCCAAGTAGGCAGCCAAGAAAGCACGGTCATCGCCGGTCTCGAGTTGATATATGGGAGGTGTCTCATTTGCAACTGCCTTCCCTTTTCCCTTCAGAGTACCCTGATTGCCCTATGGATAATCCCCACAAAAGAATTTCACCCATTCTGTAAAGGTGACGTTGCCATTGGTAGAGCGGTCGACAATAGACTGGTAGGCCTCAAGGATCTTTGGAAGACTAGCTGGCGACTCTTTGTCTCCCAAGTTAACACTACCGAAGATGATCGGGAGACCTCCAATAAAGTGAAGATCCAGTAAAGAGATTCCCGCTTGGCCATGACGAAGAAGCCAAGTATTGCTCACATGGCTCCATATCTCCAGCAATACCTTTACTGTATTAGAGCAATGGTCGTAGTGGCTGCCCGAACTCTGGACCGTTGCTAGTAGCAAAGCACGCTCAAGAACGCTTCCATACGACGCCAACACCTTGACAGTCCAGGAAGTGTATCCCTTCAAGTATTGGTGCTCTCCCTGAATCCAAAGGACTTTTGCCGACCACCTTAGTAATCCCTTCGCCTGGACCATTCGCTTCCCCAAGGTGGGCAAGTTGTCCTTGGAAGTTATGTTCTTATGCATACAGTGAAGAAGTGTCATCCCTTCTTCAAGACAGACATTGCCATCATTGCCCTCCACGCTTCAAAGAATACGGGATCAGTAATGAAAGTGACACTAAGAGGCCACTCTGGCTCGTACACTGCCTGGGTCAGCCAAATGGGTTCACCCCTTGATAAAACTTCACCCGTAAAATCACGGGCGCCGATTTTCCCTTCCCTTGGGAGTCTCTTCACATCTGGGATTTTGTAAGAAGAACTAGCCATTACAAAGGACTTATTGATTCAGTCCTAAAAAGTTGCTAAGGCACTAGAACAGTGCCGGTTGAGTCTGTTCAACACTCAGTGCCGATTGAGAGTCTTAAACACTTAGCGTCGGGTAAGCTCCTCAATACCTAGTGCCGATTATGCGTTAACAATTAGCGTCAGGTGAGTTTGTCAACCACTCAGCACCGGTCGAGCTTCTCAATGCTTAGTGTCGGCCGTGCTTCTCAATGCCCAGCGCCGATTAAGCGCCAACAACTAGCTCCGGTTGAGTCTTTCAGCACTCAATGCCAGTTCAGATTGCCAACACCCCAACACCGGTTGAGTATTTCAAAGGCCAGTGGCAGCTGAGAGCAAATCCCTCACACATGCCATGAATCCTAGTCGTGACACCTTCAATTCAGTTGCGTCGACTGACAACTGTAGCCACGTCCTTTAGTGCCGCCTCACACACGAGCGACTGATAAACATACACTTTCCAAGGACGACGGTTCACCTTCAGCAACTGTATGACTTCTCCATGATGGTTCAATTCTTGGGATCGTATGGCCCACCTCCTGTGCCCGTTTGTCTTGTGCCGAAACTTCTGCCACACAGCCAGAACTCACAGGAAAACTTTCTCACCTATCTTTTTGGCCTAGACTTCACCAGAACCTCGTCAAGAAACCTCTACGACCCCACTAATAGGTCAAAAAGTGTCAAAAAGTGGAGATAGCCCCGGTAAACCTCTTGAAAGTGCCCGAAAACTTCTACAACACCACCAGTGGTGTCAGAAAACTACCACAACCGTCGGAAAACCCTACCAAAAAGGAAAACGGCAGCCGGAATTCCCTCCCTTTTGTGAAAAAATTCCTAGAGGACTCTCCTTTCCCTGCTACTCTCTCTGCAACTTCGCCAAATTCTAGGCAAAGTCTGCATGCCGAAGGACTTCTCTGCATGCCGAAATCCTGCTGCCTTCCGAAGAACCTTCCCTCCAGAGACTATTTTTGAAGTCCCACTGCTCTCTTGAAACTTCAACAGAGCGCTCTCTCCTCACGGTTAAAGAAAACTTGCGTCTAAGTTTTTTTTTACCCTTGGTGAAAAATATGGGAAAACGAGGTTTTTACCCTCATATATAGACTACACTGCCCTTAAAAGCCCTTCACAAACTCGAAATACCAGTTTCATCGAAGGGAAGCCAAGCAATAATGAGTCAGGTCGGGCTTCGACACAAGACCCGAGGTAACTCGCATCGATCCATCCCCAACGCCGGTTGACGCAGCGCCGGGTGAATTTCCAAACAACCCTAACGCCGATTGACTTAGCGCCGGGTGTGTTTCCAAATACAACCTTAGCGCCAGTGGACTTAGCACCCGGTGTGTCACCAAACAACCCTAGTGCCAGTTGACGTAGCGCCGGGTGTGTTTCCAAATACAACCTTAGAGCCGGTTGACTTAGCACCAGGTGTGTTTCCAAATACTACCCTAGCTCCGGGTGTGTTTCCAAATACCACCCTAGCGCCGATTGACTTAACGCTGGGTGTGTTTCCAAATACAATCTTAGCATCGATTGACTTAGCGTCGAGTGTGTCTCCAAAACGACCCCAGCACCGATTAACTCAGCATTGATTGTCTTCCTATAATATCATGGGTCATTCACAACGATAGCTGAACAGTGCCGGTTGTGTTGTGAGAACACAACGCCGGTTGAATATTTGCAATAAACCATCACCGCTACACATGGTGCTGGCCGTATTTGCAAGCAGTGTATGCCCTACTACTATCCTTAGTGGAGTTGTACCCAAGCCAGGATGTGTCATCCCTAGTGGACTTGCACCCAGGCCATTACACCTAAAACTGTGACTTCCCCAATAGAGTCAGGAGCTGTCCCTCATCCCCCACTAGGAGTCACACCCATACTGTGGCCCATCATCCCCAGTGAAGTTAGGGTCATTCTTACTTCCCCAATCTCCCGTGGGTCAACTTCACACTAAGCTACCTTACCCTTAGGGAGTCAGATTACTTATCATAGAGACTCATCTTTCACCCCAGGGAGTCACACTTGCTCCCCAATCCCCAATGGGTCAGCTTCACACTAAGCTATCTTATCCCCAGGGAGTCGAGTTACTTGTCATAAGCCAATTCTCTATAGAGTTTCATCTTCACCCTAAGGAGTCACACTTGCCCCTCATTCCCCAGTGAAGTCGGCTTCCATTCGCCATCCCTCATTGGGCCATCATCTCCATCTAAGCCCTCTGCTTGTGTATGGCCTTAACCATTTTATCCCTAAGGAGTCAGATTGCCATCCACAGACCTATTCCCCATGAGTTTCACCTACATGGAACCCACACAATGGTCTAGATGCACGACCCTAAACTGCATGGTCCAAACTATACGACCTTAAACTGTAGCGGAGGTCTAGTTGCATGACTTTAAAACGACATATCCACGGTCCATACTGGATGACCTTAAACTGCATAGCCACGGTCCATATTGTATGACCCTAAACTGCTCAGCCTCGGTCCATACTACCCTAAACTGCTTAGCCTCGATCCATACTGCATGACCCTAAACTGCTCAGCCTCAGTCCATAGTCCATGATCCTAAATTGCTCAGCACCATGGTCCAAACTATATGACCTTAAACTGTAGCGGAGGTCTAGTTGCACGACCTTAAACTGCATGGTCTAGATGCACGACCCTAAACTGCATGGCCCAAACTATACAACCTTAAACTGTAGCGGAGGTCTAGTTGCACGACCTTAAACTGCATGGTCGTAGCTGCATGACCTTAAACTGCTCAACTCGGTCCATGCTGCATGACCCTAAACTGCTCAGCCTCGATCCATACTGCATGACCTTAAACTGCTCAATCTCAGTCCATACTGCATCCAGATGCACGACCCTAAAATGCTTGGTCCATACTGCATGACCCTAAACTGCTCAGCCTCAGTCCATACTACAGGACCTTAAATTGCTCAGGCTTGGTCCATACTGCATGACCCTAAACTGCTCAGCCTCAGTCCTAGTTGTATGAATTTAAACTGCATAACCATAGTACATGTCCTAGCTGCATAACGATAAAAGGCTCAGCACCATGGTCCGAACTATGTGACCTTAAATTGTAGCGGAGGTCTAGTTCCACGACCTTAAATTGAATGGTCCTAGTGTATGACTATAAGCACATAACCACGGTCCAGTTGTATGACCTAAACCATAGTACACGTCATGCTGGCATGACAATAAACTACTTCCCGTAGTACCCGGTGGCATGACCATAAACTCGCCACCACATATGTGCACACGCCTTTTCGTGCACTTTCATGCATGCTTTCACTAAACTACCTATGAATGTGCGCGCACCACCTTCAATACCTCCCTAGTGAGTTCATTCATTTCATCATCTTACATCATTCCCAAGTGAGTCTTACCCATGCTCGCAAAATGGCGAACCATCCCACCATCCATACTCGTTGTAAGTTAGTGGGTCACTATCTTCCACTCACATTTCATACATCATCCATCTCTCATAGTTAGCCTCAAGCCATCTCCCCAGGTGAGCCAAACCACCACCATACTCACTCCATGGCCTCCATAGACTGCCATTCATCACCATTACGGTCCAGTTGTATGACTTTAAACCATAATACACATTCAGGCCGCATGACGTTAAACTATTTTGCACAGGTCCCGAAGGCATGACCTTAAACACGCCCTCACAAAATATATATATATATATATATATATATATATATATATATATATATATATATATATATATATATATATATATATATATATAAAGGAATAACGGGCATGGTGCATACCTGAACAAGGGAACGCTATGAGTAAAAATGATGGATGGGCATGGTCATGAAACCATGAGTAAAAGAGTTTCATGACGCGGTGAAAACCCAAAAGGGCATCTTGAGTAAAAAGGACAAAAAGGGTGGACATGGCCAAAAGGTCATGGGTAAAAGAGCCCCAAATAAAAAGAAGTCAGTGAAAACCATCTCTACGGCATCGCTTCCCAAGTTCAAGCGAAAATCCACAAAGGACGCTTAGATCAATAAACAGGTTGATGCAGCACTCGCCTCAACATGCGACTTCAAAATCCTTGGTGACATAAAAACCAGGAACCCAAAAACATGAGCTTCAAGGAAAAGATTCCGACAATCTGAGTCTAATGGCAAAATGACTTGAAAGACAGATGGAAAGACAAGTCTCATGAGGAAGAACATTATTCTCACAAGGTCGCAATTACACTCTAAGAAACAAACATTACAAAGGCAAGAAACTGACAAAGCAAGGGGAGAACCTGCCATAGACTTCAGCTCGCCTAGTTGACAAGCCCAGACCTTTGGGACCTGCTAACACTGCCCCCAACTGGACCCGGTAGTCGAGACCCAAAGTGGTAGTCTGAACGTCAAAAGCAAACCTGGTGTAACAGCAAACAATGCCTACCAAAGCAAACGAACGAACCCAGACCAAATGGGAACAAGCCCTTCGCCATGACACTCAATTGCCATATGGGACCGATTTTGACTGACAAGATCCGTACAACATCCTCAGATTTAGAATCATAAACAGTTCGCATGAGGGTGAGGACTTCGACAAGATCCCTCAAAAAATTATCTTCTCCCCCTAAAGTCTCCACGGACGGACCCATGAACAATGCAACCCTACATCTGAGCAGCCTAGTTACACCATTACGTGAATCTCCTCGGCATTCATGTGGTCTTGTGGCTAGGATGGAAAAAAGTAAAAGCTGAAAGAAACTTCTAAATGATTGTCCTTCTCACTTCTCTTAAAGCACAACAGTCGTTGGGGCAAACTGTTTGAACGTCTTTTTCAGCACCTTGGTCCCTGGTAGGAAGCAGGTCAATAAAGCCTACAAAAAAGTGAAAATTCCCGACAGTCTCAGAATGGCGTCAATAAAGCCTACAAAAGAGTGAAAATTCTCGACAGTCTCAGAATGGCACCAAAATTGGTCAAGATCGTCATCACCACTCCAAAACACCACCTGCCAGTTTTCGTCACATTCTGACATGTCTAAGGCAGTGAACACAAAGGAACAGTTTTCGAAAAAATGGTTTCTAACACCCTAAAATAGACCCTACAATTGGAACTACATTTTTGGTGTCTCAAATCACTGTGGGACTACCACCATTAGATCCGGCATGGTTGAAAACCCTTTTGAGCCAAGTTTTGGTTTAATCAGACACTCCAGAACAAAGATATGAGCAAAACATTATAACAGGAGGGGCCGCACACTATTCCTGTGTGGCCTCACTGCACTAAAACACCATTAAAGGTGGTTGTTTTTACAGTCACGGGCAGTTACATTCGGAGCCCATAACTCACTCGTTCCAAGTCAGATCGCTCCCAAATTTGGTGAGCATATTTGTCTCATCAAGACGAACAATTTGATATGTGGTACGCCCCATGACAATGTCCGAACAGGGAGAAAAGCTAAAGAGCGGTTGTCGATCCGTGAAGAAATTGCAGAAAATTCAGCAACGACACGCCTCGCTCGATGGACCAAATCACGACACTATGCAATAGATCGACGCGACACCAATTTCATTGTGTGTGTAAGGTCCAGGGCTATCATTGTTCTGAACCCTGTACATGATGGACGGTCAGATTCCATGCATGAAGCCGATGAAGTAACTAAAATTCTGACCGCCAGATTTTAGATTCCGGCAAAAACTCAAAAGTTGCGAAATCTTCATTCGGGGTCCAATTCGTATCCTGTTTATTGCCACACGATCGTGAGGGCATGCTCAGCGCACTACGATGAAGAAATCACAGAAAAACATTAAAGAACGACTGCATCATCGATCCAAAGTTTCCAAGATTCAAGCAAATTGCAAGTCTCGTGATCATGGCTCAAAAACATGATTCATGACACGAAGTTGGTATCAAAACGATCGTCATGCCGAGCCCTACAAGAAAACAATATTCTTTCGATTAAATGGGCATCAGAACACCCTCGGGTTATCCATGGGAGATCATGAAAGATCTCGGGCAGCAGCAGGGACTGTTCTGAAATTTCAGACATTATTAGGCAGGGGCAAAATAGTCCTTTTGTATTCATTTTTAGAATTTATTTTAATTCAATTAAATCTTAATTTTCTGTAATTAGGTCTAATTTTGATCAATCCACCCATGTTTTGGCATAATTTTATATAAACAGGCACTGCCTCATTGTAAAAGGACTCTCAACACTCGATTCATTCTTTGAGGATTCAATAAAATTTTGATTCCTTGCTTAAGCCTATGAGTACGTCTTGGAGAGAGATAGGAGGGAGAAGAAAAAGGCTAGTACCCTTCGGGCAGGCAACTTTCTCTCTGTCTTCTCTTTTTCTCTCTTTCTCTCTCTCTCTTTCTCTCTCTTCTCTCTCTTTCACTCTTTCTCTCTCTCTTCTATCTTTCTCTCTCTTCTCTCTCTTTCACTCTTTCTCTCTCTCTTCTCTCTTTCTCTCTCTTCTCTCTCTTTCACTCTTTCTATCTCTCTTCTCTCTTTCTCTCTCTCTTCTCTCTCGTTCTCTCTCTTCTCTCTCTTTCTCTCTTCTCTCTTTCTCTCTTCTCTCTCTCTTCTTTCTCTTCTCTCTTCTCTCTCTCTCTTATTCTGTCAACTGACAAGGCCCTGTGCTAATTGGTTTTCTCTCTCTTGTCAACTGACAAGGCCCTGTGCTAATTGGTTTTCTCTGTCTTCTTCTATCAACTGGCGAGGCCCAACATCAATTGGTTTCTCTCTCTTCTTTTGTCAACTGGCGAGGCCCAATGCTGGTTCATCGTTTCTCTCTTCTTTTATCACCTAGCAAGGCCCAACACCGATTGGTTTTCTCTCTCTTCTTTTGTTAATTGGCGAGGCCCAGCGTCGGTTGGTCTTCTCTCTCTTCTCTTGTCAACTAGTGAAGCCCAGTGTCAGTTGGTCTTCTCTCTTCTTCTATCAATCGGTGAGATCTAGCACTGATTGGTTTTCTCTCTCTTCTTCCATCAGTCGGTGAGACTTAACGTAGGTTGGTCTTCTCTTTCTTCTTCTATCAGTCGACGAGACCTAGCGCCAGTCGGTCTTCTCTCTCTTCTTCTACCAGTTGGCGAGACCTAGCGTCGGTTGGTTGTCTCTCTCTTCTTCCATCAATCGGTGAGACCTAGTGTCAGTTGGTCTTCTCTTTCTTCTTCTATGAGTCGGTGAGACTTGGAGCCGGTTTGTCTTCTTTCTCCCCTTTTGTCAGTCGGTGAGACCTAGCGCCGCTAGTGTTCTCTTTATTTGTCTGTTAGTTGGCTAGACTTAATGCCAGTTGGTTCTCTTCCTCTCTTCTCATCTAACACAGTTGGTGAAGCCTAGCACTGACTGCTTTTTCTCTCTCCCATCTCTTGAAGCAGTCGGCGATGTCTAGCGTCGATTGCATCTCTTCTTCCTTCTTCTCCCTCCTCTCTTCTTTCTTCTCCCTCCTCTCTTCCTTCTTCTCTCTCCTTCTGTCTATTCCCTTCTTCTCTTTAACCATTCCTCCGCTACTCTTTCATCCGAACAAGAAGGATTGAGGTGAGCATCTCATGGCAATCCTATCATCTAGCCGAAATGTTGTTGCATCAGGTTCGCTTGGCCCACTTTACTACCACGACAGACCGACCATCGTGCGATGCTAGTCGAAATTGGCAATAGCGTCTAATAGCAATTCTGTGAGCCAGTCTTAGTTTATCGAGCCCGATTCGCTACCACGTTATGCTAATTATCCACCAACCTAATCACTGTTATGACCTTCTTGCTTGGTCAAATTCTTCTCCCCCCCCCCCCCCCCCCCCTCTTTCTTTCTTCTTTCTGAATACGCATACTTGCGTATGTTATCAAAGAGGAAAAGGGTGAGGCCTGACCCACCTGTCCCATAACCTTTGCCATATATGTGTGTGATTGCAGGAAAGCAGAAAATAATAAGAATACGAGCCAAGGGAGGCGATTTCGAACCAGTTTCATTATTGAGTGGCTTTCTTCGTGATCTAAGAGGGCACCCACGCAAGTCAGCCTGAGTAAGTCCCAAACCTACCTTTTAAATTCCTCTCTCACCGGTTGGTAACAACTGCCCCCGTTTTCGAACGAGGTTCCTGAGAGAACGATCTCACAAACGTCTTGAGTCTCTCTTGAAACCCGAGACGTGTGCCGCCCGATCATCCAATATCCAGAGGGCGAGATCGAGGCACCTAATCAGTCATGTCTTGCAAGGCCACCGCCTATAAAAAGCCCCAAAGTGCGTTGGGGAATGTGTGTGTGTGTGTGTGAAGGCATTACAAAATGGGTTATCCATTTATCATTGTTTTCCTTCATGAGTGATGGTAGAAGTCCTAAGAAATGGAATTAGCTTGGCTTGATGAATAGGGCTTCTACTTCGAGAGTAGGCGATATTAGGATTGCTTGTGGTTGATACGTGTTTGCTTGATTTATTGATCTATTATTATGCTCATGATGGAGAGATTTGATGAACTGCTAGTTCATATGATATCTGATATCTTATTTTCGATTGCTTCACTATGAAAGGGATCACTCACAACACATTGCTACTAAAATTGTGATACATGACTCCATGTTGTAAGACTTGCATGAACCTGGAGTACAGTTAGGAATTACTATATGTAGGCAAGAATACATGGCACCTTGATGTACTTATTGAGCTTCATAGCTCACTCCTTTAACTTGCATCTGTGTAGAGTGGTAGCTTGAGGATTGTGAACGAGCGATTTGGTGATCGTGGCTGGCAGTTGGAGCCCCGTACTCTTTGTGAAGGCTTCTTATTAATTGTATATTTTATACGGCAGTTTGGCCATGCAGTTATTGTTTGTATTAACGTCATGTAAATGTTATTCGGCCTTTGAAGCCTTTGACATATTTGTAATACCTTTGGATCTCTTTTGATATATATGCAGTCCGAAACTTGGTTGTCCAGTTTTATTTTGTGGTTGCGAGATTGGAGTTTTGTTTTTCTTTCGTGGTTTGCTTTGATTCCTTTTTCTTAAAGCATTGAGCGCACTCCCACCTGAGTGGCATTCTCTACCTTTAGTCGCAGTTCCGCAGCCTGTTGCCCTCCGACAAGTATGATAGGACAGTAGGGGGCGGGGTCATGACAATTACCAACCTTGGAACAATAATAAAAGACATAATGTTGAAAATAAAAACGAGAAGCCTATACACAATGGACCCAAGGGGCATGTTTCATTTGTGGGAAGATGGGACACTTTAAATTCTAATGCCCGAACAAGGGGGTACCCAAGACACCCAACCAAGGTCGTGACTACTTGTGTGTAGTAGTTGATTGTTTAATACCTAATGTGTTTATTGATGATTGGTGGCATATATTCAGGTCTAGAGAGGGCTTTGTGCAGTTTAAAGAGCTTATAGTTGGGGAACATGTCATCTTTATGGACACTGATTCTAAGTCTAATGTATTGGGTATTGGTATTTATAAATTAGTCATCCCAAATGGGAACTTCTTGCTCTTTTCTGATACTCTTTATGCTCCTTTCATGTGATGTAACTTGCTGTCAGTCAGGAGGCTTGATGTCAATGGATATGAAATTCATTTCAAGGATGGGAAAGTTTCAATTGAGATTAATAGGAAAATCATTGTATGGGGGAAAGCTTGAGGGGATATGTATTTACTTGATAAAATAAATGAAATTTTATCTTCTTCTGCTTACTTGAATGTGTGTGATGATGAAACTTCTTTTTTGTGACATATATGTTTGGGTCATACTAGTAGAAATAGAACTTCTAGACTGGTTAATGATGACTTAATTCCTAAAATGAAGAATTTAGATTTTAAAAAATGTGAACCATGTTTATCTGGTAAAATGAGTAGAAAACCTTTTGGTAAAGCAATTAGATCATATGATATATTGTCTATTATACATTCTGATATTTGTAGGCCACATAATGTAAAAACACATAGGGGTATGGAGTATTTTATTTCATTCATTGATGATTATTCGAGATTCAGTTATATTTATCGGATTAGTTAGAAAATCTGACGCACTTGAAATGCTCAAAGAATTTAAATTAAAAGTTGAAAACCAATTAGATAAAAGAATTAAAATCCTTGAAACAGACAGAGAAGGGGAATATTGTTCTAACTTATTTGATATATTATGTAAAAAAAATGGGATAATACACCATAAGACCATGCCCCACACACCCCAACAAAATGGTATTGTTGAAAGGCGTAACCGAACTTTTATGGAAATAGTGCGATCAATGATGAGTCACGCTAACTTGTCCTTAATGTTTTGGGGTTAAGCATTGCATACTGCTATGTATATTTTATACCGAGTTCCCTCAAAATCTGTAGAGAAAACACCTTATAAGTTATGAACTGAACGTAAACTTCGATTGGAACATTTAAAAATTGGGGTTGTGATGCTCATGTACTTATGCCGAGCCATGAGAAATCTAAGTTGCAAGCTAAAACTAGAAAATGCTCATTCATATGACACTCTGATGCTTCTAAGGGTTATAGGTTTATGACCATGAGACCAAAATTTTGGTTTAATCTAGAGATGCACATTTCTTAGAAGAACATATAGAAAAAGGCAAACTTTTTCTTATAGATATACATGAATTAGACAATAACAAAGGAGTAAATAAAAACATAGAAAATTTTGAACCTAATGTACAAAATCTTGATAACTACAAAGATAGTGGGAGTGATACATTGGAACTTACTAATGTAGATGACAGTGAACCTGGGAGAAGTTCTAGAAACAGAAGAGCACTATATCATTAGAACCATATCAAAGTTTTATTTGCATGGACACTTTAGACTAATACTATAACTTTGCTTGTCAAGATATTCCTGAACCATCCAATTGTAAAAAAGCCATTAATTCTGATGAATCTGATATTTGGAATAATGTTATGAATGAAGAAATGGATTCTATAACTAAAAACCATGTATGGGAGTTGGTAGATTTGCCTGGTGGGAGAAAACCCATTAGTTGCAAATGGATATTAAAAAGAAAACTCAAAGTTGATGTAGTATAGATAAATATAAAACATGACTTGTTGCTAAAGGGTATAACCAAAAGGAATGTATAGATTGATACTTTTTCTCTAGTACTAAGACTTCTTTCTATTAGAATTTTGATATCTATTGTGGCTAACCTTGATTTAGAATTGTTTCAAATGGATATTAAAACTACATTTCTCAATGGAAATTTAAATGAAGAGATATACATGTTACAACCTGAAGGATATATTGTTGAAGGCAAAGAAAATAAAGTATGCAAACTAATTAAAATCACTATATGGATTGAAGCAATCTTCTAGACAATGGCATTTAAAATTTCATGATGCAATTATGAAACTTGGTTTTGTTTCTAATGACAGTGATCGTTGTATTTATATTAAGATTAATGAGAGTAAGATAGTGATATTGTCTTTATATGTAGATGATATTTTGATTACTGGAAATGACATAGATATGATTAATGAAACAAAATCATGGTTGAAACATAATTTTGAAATGAAAGATAAGGGGGTTGCATCATATGTTTTAGGAATTGAAATTACAAGAGATAGATAAAATAGGATGCTCAACTTATCTCAAGAACATTATTTAGAATTTGTTCTTAAGAATTTTAAAATGTATTTATGCAAGCCACCCCTATTGATAAAGCAATTAATTATCCATTGATTTATGTCCTACTAATAATAATGATGATATGAGAAATATTCCATATGCTCAAGCGATTGGGTGCATTAATTATGATGTGTCATGCACTAGGGTAGGTCTATGTTTTGCTGTTGGACTTGTTAGCAGGTATCAAATAAACCCCGGAATGATATACTGACAAGCAGTAAAAAGGATTTTAAGATATATCCCAAGAACAAAGAAATCAAGTTGCACTATCAAGGTTCTTCCCTTAGGCCTCAGGGTTTCTCTGATGCAGATTGGAGTGGTGACTATGACGATAGTAAATCCACTTCGGGTTTCATTTTCACACTTGGTGGAGGTGTTGTATCATGGTGCAGTCAAAAACAAGATTGTAATGCTTTATCAACCATAGAAGAAAAATATGTGGTTTGCAGTTTAGGATCACAAGAGGTTGTTTGCTTGAGAAATTTCCTCATGGATTTAAAGTTGAAATGCTTTGAAAATTGGCTTATAAACATGTTATATGATAATCAAGCAGCTAGTGCCGCTCTCAAGGATTCAAAAATAAACTCTAAATCCGAGCACATTTGCAGGAGGTACCCCCATATTCGAGATATAGTGGAATATGGAAATATAACAGTTGATTATAAACCTTCAAATGAGAAGATTGCAGATCCATTGACTAAGGCTTTGAGCCGAAAAATTTTCGAGAAGCATATAGAAGCTATGGGACTGAAATAAATCCAAATGGAAATCCAATAATGGTTCATAAAATTATATTGGTGGGTATATAGAAATCCCAAGTAAAAAACATTAGGCAATGATGTCAAAGAGCCTTCAGGCTAGGTATATGGAAATCTCATGCAGAAAGCAAAAGGCAATGTCATGTATAAGAAGTTAAAGGGCCTTCAGTCCAAGTAGGAGATGTTAGAAATATGGCCTATCAGGCCCTTTTATCACAGAAATTTATTTTTCAATAATGGTACAAAAGCCATATTGTATAGTATATGTGAAATCCCATTGGTTGACATGAGGCAATGTCATATACTAAGATCCATTTTGGAGCTTTTATATAGGATGTTGTACTGAAGGGAAAACCCAGAGTCGCTGGAGGGAAAACCTAGCTTTTATTAATGATGTACAAAATTATTTAATTTCTAAATATCTTTTATCAAATAGTATGAATGCTTGGATGACATCCTATTATGTGAGTCATTAGTACACCAATGACATGTTTAGCTCATTATATAAGATTAACAATTTAGTGACAATTTGTTAATCCTAATTGGCTACACTTAAGACAATTAAGGTAGGAGTTATACTTGGATCTCAACTCCTATAGACCATGAATTTGAGAGTTATAAAAGATGGTTCTTTATCCCTCAAGTAATAGAAGATAGAGAATGATGGAAAATTGGTGGAGGAGATTCACCAAGAGGACTCTAAAGGGTAGCCTGTCACCGGATGGCTTGGTCTATAGATTTTGGTATGGAACCTTAAGTCCCTTGTGTGATTTAAGGACAGATCCGAGCAAGTTATTTATCGATTTTATTTATTTATTGATTGATTTTTATTATTGGGACTAACAGAAACAAAGGATTATATGACTTTCTCATACCAATAATATGTGATCCTAGAAGGAGATTCAACTAATGTTATTGCATAGTGCAAGTCAAATGGTAGAGTTACTTGGGTAAGAAGGTCCATTAAGGACGGGATAAAAAATCGTATAGGTAACAAGGATACATTGTTTTGCAAATCAATAGAGAAAGGAACCACGCAAAACAATAGAGAAAAGAACCACCTTGAAGATACACTCGCTATAAGAGTGTGTATACAAGAAGGTGATTTAAGGTTGAGTTTCTTATATTCATCTTCCCCCCTTTGAATGGAAATTTTTTCATTTTGCCCTTTGGATTTTATTTCTATGTATATAGAACATGATTGTAACAATAAAAGGTCGAAATATTTATGTTGGAAATCCATATACTTGGAGCTCTAGAAATAGTGCAGATCTCAAGGTTTGTCAAGAAGTAAAAAAAATAGTGCAAACAAAAATGTAAAAAAAAACACATTTTTTATATGAAAAAATTATTTTTTATTTTTCAACTTTATTTTTCCAAATTCATCGTATTCAAGCTCATGAACCTATAAATTTGTTATCATTAAATCCATCCATATGATGAAACTTGAAAAGGAAGACAAATACAAATAAATGTGTTAGCTAACGCATCATAACCTCATCCTTTTCTCAAACTCAATAAGGATGAACTTCTTTTCCAAGTGGTTAGAAATTATACCCCATAATTCTTAGTTTCCAAAAGAGGTCGGAGGTCTGGACCCTTGTCTCAGAAAAACGCACAATACCACTTTTTAGTAGTGTTTCATAATTGTTTTCAGTGCAAATTTGAGTGATTTTCAAGCGAAAATCCCCCAAATTGATGCCACCAACTAGTTAATCTAAAAATAGTAGAGATCTCGAATTGCAACCTAGAGGACGATCCGCTCATGCGGACAAACATTCCCATAGATTTTCGACAAAGCCAACACCATCTTTACACGAAAATATTAAGTAAATGCAACTGAAACTAAGATATATCCAAGAATAATTAAAAGGGAATAAAATATAAACTTACCTGCTTGGCCAGTTTGCCCGGGACTACTGAAGTTCGAAGCTTCGATTGTATCAGGACTGCGGCTTTGTTTACACCGTCTGTCTTGGCATTGGTTGAAGTGTTTGTTCTAGATTCCTAGGTTAGGGTATTCCTAGTTCTAATATTTGGAGGGCTGAAGTATGGACTTTTCTAATGCAATTTATTGTTCTTCTCCCTCCTAAAGTTCTAAGTATATCACTTCATTCATTTATGTATCTCCTAAGCATGTGGACTAAGTGACTTAAGTGACCAACCTTCAAGAGGTTGTACCCTTTTATAAATGGCCAAGTTGAAAAAGGGATCGGGATACTCATCTATCCAGTTGAAATCATGTGCTAAAATTATGCCAGACAAAGCATTAGACGACACGAGACGTGTCATCTAGGTCAATCTGGCCTAGATGACATAATTGTGTCGTCTAGTATGCGTCAACCAAAAACAAAAGCTTGGCATCAAATGGCCCAAACGACATGAGATGTGTTGTTTTTGTCAAATTTGTGATGTGTTGTCTGGGTCAAAGACAACCAGAATAACGGGATTTCGGTTCTTGTCATCATTCCTGTGTTGTTGGATGATTATTATCTCACTTTTGAATTTAAGCGCTATCCATATACTGTATTTTTATTATTTTCAAATTTAAATGAGTATGAACTAGGGACTATAGAACATGGTGTTTGTGGTTTAAGATCTTATGAGATAGTGTGGTCCTAAGGGTTTTCTAAATTTTTCTACAACTAAGAAAATAAAAGAAATTTGCCAAATTAAAAAAATGGGTTTCCATGGTGAGAGGCAAAAAAGTAGATACTGCCGACATTTAAGACCTATGAGACTAGGTGAAAACCCTGAGACTAGGGTTTTAAAAATTGACGAATCGCAATGGACTCGCCCGAGTCGACACGAGAATCGATCACCCCGTGTTGCCCCATGTCCATTCTCTGTGAGACTGGGTGAAAACCCTGAGACCAGGGTTTTAAAAATCGGCGAGTCGCAATGGACTCGCCCGAGTCGACACGGGAATCGGTCATCCCGTGTTGATTCTTCTATAAAACAGGGAATTGCCCAATCCAAGAAGACAATCGGTGATTTTGAACAGTGAATCGCTCCAATTACGTCATAAATCGAGATTTCCATATGCTTTGTGAAGTCACAGGGCGAGTCCTTAACTGAGTATATTTTGGTAATTTTGTTCAAAATATGACCATAGGCGTACCCTTTCTCTCTATCGCGCTAACATTAAAGCTTTTGTAAAGATATTTATACCATGTAAATTTTCTCCAATTCTTCGATGTGGGACTTGCGCTAAGCGATATTATGTTGAAAAGTTATTCAATATGAGTAATTATTGTAGAAGACTCTTTAACAGTGCTCGAAGGGTTGTGGTGGCTAGCAGCAATGTTTCTATGTGTGACATCCCAAGCTCGAATCCCAGTTGGGATGCTATTGTGCAATTCACTTTTTGTCTTCATAAAAAAGTAATAATAATAATATCATAATAAAAAAAAAATAAAAAGAAGATAGGTTTATACTTTTGTCTTAAAAAAAACACTAAAATGAAGAAAATAATATCATCAAAAAAATAAAAAAACTAAACAATAGAGAAAATTATGTATATATCCGTTATATTATGCATTATTACAGATCCACCTTTCAGTTTCCGTTATTACCTCCAAGTCCGTTTTTTCACTTTCATAATGAGATTTTTTAAAAAAAGATGATTTTACCCATTTTCGAGTGTTGAACAACCGAAATAAAAAAAAATTCGGGTTTTTCAACAACTGAAAGAGGGAATAGGTCTTTTAACCTTCCCGCTCTAACCGAAATTAGGGTTTTTGAGTGTTGAAAAATCGAAAATCCAATTTCGGATGTTCAACACCCGAAATTAGTTGGGGCTCCTTTAAAAAAAAAAAAACAGAACTGTTCTTGGGCTGTTTCGGTCGACGAACATCCGAAAATACTCCATCCCCTTCTTTTCCAATTTTTCTTACATTTTTAACCGAAATAACTATTTAAATTTGGACACTAGTATTTTGACAGAGAAATAACGACATTTGATGCATTTTGAGTTCATTTGGCAGATTCCCAATTTGTAGCAAGGCATGTATTATTTGAGGTTTTTATAACTTTAATTTTGGGATTTTTATAACTGTGATTTTGTGGTGTTTTTTTAATTTTTGAATGATACACATGAGTTATTGATTTATGTTTGTTTATTATTTATTGTTTAAGAATTTGTAAATTTGGGGTTATTGAGAACTTCAAATTTGGGGTTATTGAGAACTTCAAATTTGGGGTTTTATTATAAATCGATATCAATAACTTAATATAGTTAATTGTGTTGTTGTGTCAATGCCTATGACAATATATTTTGATTATTACGAGAGATTTCTATTATGTTTTTAAGCTTTTGGATGTTGTTTGTATCATTTTTCGTTTTGAGGATTTCGTTATTCAGTATTTGAATATGGTTGTGTATTGTGGCTGTATGGAAATGAATCCATATGTAAATTGAAATATATAGCTTTGTGTATTATCTATTGATTACGAATTTGTAAATTTGGGGTCATTGAGAACTTCAAATTTGGGTGTTTTATTACAACTCGATATCAAATTTGGGGGTTTTATTAGTTGAATGGGTTTGTGTTTTTGTGACTGTATGTAAATGAATCCATCTGTAATTTGAAATGTTTTGTGATTGTATGCAAATGAATCCATCTGTAATTTGAAATATATTGCTTAATGTAACACCCTTTGTTATAATTGAAGATGAATGACTTATGCTATGTTGGAGTTGTAATTTCAAACTAAGTAGCTTAATATGGATTTTTGTATGTTGTTGGATGTTGTTGTTTACATTTTGTTATAAATAACATTTGAGTTATAATTAAAAGCAAACAACAATAGTTGTTTTTATTTCTTCCCCTTTTAACCAATCTTTTAGTTGTATGAAATGGAGTTATAATGAATGGATGTGGGTTCTGTAATTCAATATTTATTATAGCATAAATTTTGATTAGGCATATAGATGGTATAAAGATGTATAGGTACACTGTCGTGGTTATCATATAAGAACAAAATTTTTGCCTTTTATACTTCATGCGCATTCCATTGTTATTGATATATGATTTACTGATATATGGATTACATACAAGCACATTCCACTGTTAGTGATATATGATTTACTCATATATGGATTACATACGAGTTGCAAATGTGTTAGTAACTCTATTTATAGTTGGATATGTAAATTTATTATCTCATTATTGTCTTAGAGTAGCAATGCATATGAAAATGCATGATGAAATTTTAATATGCATGATGAGTTATTGTTGTCTCGATTTCAGTCAATATAAATCATATCCATCCAAAGGGGGGATACCCTGGAGGTCCTCAGGACCCTAACTTGCTACAGCTTCATCCAGAGCATTCATCATATTACATATGGGAAGGAAACGTATATGAATATATTCATTCCCTATTTCTATAAGTTTGTTATATTTTAATAAATTTTGTTTATTTCAATTGCATATGGGAAGTACATGTGTATAATGTGACTTGTATGTGTCATATTTGTTATATTTCACGAAAAACAAAAAATTAGAATCAATGAGAAGACATTTCAATTGAACAATTGGTAACTAACTGAAGAGCAAGTTCAATTAATGAACACGTTTGGGTTAGGTGCTTTGTCTATCATTCCACCAGGTCAAATTGATCAGCCATTGGTTGCTACCAATGCAGAGAGTTGGCGCTCAGAGATCAATTCCTTCCACTATAACATTCAAATTGGTGAGATGACACCAACTTTATTTGATGTGTACGATATTTTAGGTTTGTCTGTGGTTGGCGAGCATGTTACATGCCGTCCTATTAATGCCCTACACAAGTTCATAGAGGACAATTTGGGTATAGTCCCCACTGAAGGCAACTTGACAGCCATAAAGCATTCATGGTTGAAGGCTAATTTTTGGGAATTGCCACCTGATGCATCCCCTGTGCAAATAGTCAAATATACTCAAGCTTATCTACTCTTCCTGATCAGCGTTACCAATTTCGCTGATGCATCAGTTGCAACAGTCCCAACAAGGTACCTGCAATTCTTTGAAGATATTGAGCAAGCTCACAGATATGCATGGGATGCTGCAGCCCTCGCATATCTATATCGTTTGCTTGGAAAAGCTTGTACTTTCAAGCGAAGACATTTCAGTGGTTCTGCCACTCTTATGCAGGTAAATTTAAATTTTGTATAGATATAAGCATAATACTTTAGACTACTTTGAAATATTTTCTTAACTTATCATATCTTGTTATAATGCAGTGTTGGTCTTATAAGCATATTAAGTGCATAATATATCTTCAAATGTGTTAAGGGAAAAACGTTGGGAGCCACTCAAGCATTATTATGGTAATCCACATAATTTGATGCCTCCCATTAAACAAGAGATAGATAACCTCCAACCAAATGAGGTCAGTTTGTACTTTGATATTCAATACGTTCAATTATATTATAGTATTTGTAATTTTTTTATTGACTGATTGTCATATGTGTGATTGCACTTCATATAACAGGTAATATGGAATTCGTACTTCAAGCTTGATGAGGAAATTTCAGATGATAGGCATGAGGCATTCGAAACTGTAATGTGCGTAACGACTCTAATCTTGCATGATATTGTCGAGCCATACATGCCAGATCATGTTTGCCGCCAATTTGGATCTAAACAGGGCATTCCAAGAAATCCTTTATCTGTTGGTAAGAGGTACAAGAGATATGGTAGGCAGCGAGATTGGCGAAATGTCAATTCTGACAAGATTCATCATTGAAGTCGATACTATGAATGGGTTGCCCTCAAAGAAGTATAAGGCTTGGTACAACCGAGTGTCCCATCCTATCATACGCCATGCCGCTAACCCACCTATCGATATTTTGTAACCTTGTAACCAGGAAGAAGAAGAGGTGGTCCCTGCACATGAACCACAATATATAATGAGACCTTGACGTTATGAGGATGATTGGTATGTATATTTTAACCTACAAATTGCTTTAGTTTTGTATTTGCTAATCAGTTTGTATGTTTGTTAACCTACAAAATGTTTTTGCAAGTTAGTGCAGTTCAGGCAAGTACAACCATGTTAGCAGAGGCACTTACACTTAGACAGAAGTGGTACTCTGAAGTATATAATCGTATTAACAACACATTTAAAATGTTGTCTAAGTTTGTGTCAGTCGATATGGAAGATATAGAAGCCAGGATGGAATTGTTACAACGTGAAGTTAATGAATAAGCTGTATAAGAAGAGGGCGGACAAGATGTAGTGGGTGAGAATAGTCGGGCTGTTGTTGACGACTTGGTTCCATCCACACAACCTGCAGTTGAGGAGAGTAGAAGACATAACACGAGACAGAAGCAATATCAGCCGAAGAAAAGGCGACATCCATAATTGTATTTTTTTGGCAATATAATGGTCATTTTTACCATTGTAATATTATGAAAGGACAATGTAATGGTCATTGAATACATTTGTATTGTTTCTTTAGGATGTTGTAAATGACTCTATTTTTTGGGGAATTATTTGTACTTGGTCGTGCTATATATAAGATGTGGTTTCTATAAGGTTGCAACCTTAAACAATCCAATTAAGGTGCACTTCCGAAGTTTATCATAACATGTATTAAAAATGCTTAAGATAAAATTCATCAAAAAATGCACCTACTAATTTTATCATAACATGATCTAAAAATCTATTTTCATATCTAATTATAAAAATTAAAACTTTAAAAATGTTAAAATCAAGTAGATCTATAAACATATGAAAATCTTGAACAACCGAAATTGAGATAATTGAAATAGTTTCAGTTGTAAAATACTGTTTTGAATGTTAAAAAATGAATGTTCAAGTAGATCTATAAACATAACGTTGTAAAATACTGTTTTGAATGTTAAAAATGAAAAAAAAAAACATTTTTGGCTGTTGAACAACCGAAACTCTAGCAATTTCGGTTGTTCAACAACTGGGAGCTTTTGGAATTCACAGACCGAACAACCAAAATTGCTATAATTTCGGTTGTTGACTGTGGCAAAGTTGGCCATTATAAAAACAAATACAGGATCCAAAAGAAAATTAATTCTTTAGAATTAGAAGACCATATCAAAAAACAATTATTTGAGATACTCCAAATTGAAAATGAAATTTCAGACTCTTTTGAATCAGATAAAGAAATGCTAATTGGAGAAATCAATGATGAAGATATCATTTTTAGTAGCTCCGATTCAGATTCTGATTATGATAAAATAATGGAAATTATAGCAATTTCGGTTGTTCAATGGCCGAAAATGTTTTTTTTTTCATTTTTTAACATTCAAAACAGTATTTTACAATGTTATGTTTATAGATCTACTTGAACATTCATTTTTTAACATGCAAAACAGTATTTTACAACGATCTAACTCGAGAATTCTTGAGTTGAACTAGTCGGCTTGGGATTGGTCCAAGTCGAATTTAAAACTATGACATAAATATTGTTAAGTTTTCTTTTATTTGCCATACAACACTTGTTTGTGCTATTTCCTTTCCATCTTAGGAAAGTATTTTGTAGGGTCGTTCTTTCATAAAGCCACGCCTCAAATCTCATAAATAATTAAAAATTAAATTGTAGTTGTGCACCAAACAAGCTGCAAATTGTTCATATCCTCTTTGGAAGGAATAGATTCCTAGCCATATATATAGCAATTTAGGTTGTTCATAAGCATTTTTAAATCACTCATTTCATTAATTCAACACAAGATTGACGGCATCTAAATCACTCATTTCATTAATTCATCAAATTTTTAATTCTATTAAAAAACACAAGATTGCCAACAAATAATTCACTCTATTGACTCTCTGCATGTCTTCCTATTATGACCCACTATGCTGCATCATTTGCATTCCATAGGCTTGGTGATGGGTTGTTCAGTCTCAGATATTTTTTGTTGCTTTTTCGGCCTACCGGGAAGGCATGTCGTCCTTAGTGGCAACACTGTATGGTTGATCATACCAGTCAACTCAATATCATTCAGGACAGGGCCAAAGGGAGTCTGAAAGGCCCTTTTAAATGTTTCAACTGTGAAATACTGAAGGCAGTACGTTGTTGGATCCAAATGCATATGGTTAATAGTCGTAATCACATGAGTACACGGTATACCACTCAGTTGCCATTTTCTACAACTACATGTCCAAAAAGTTAAATCGATAGCGTACTTCTTCCTAAGATAGTGGATCTCAAGTTTTGTATCCATGGCGGATATAAGTATATGCAAAATTCTAGCCTTCATCTTTCGAAAGTCCAGTAAATTATAGGCTTTTGGTAATAACAGGCCGCTTCAACTATTACCTGCCTCCCTCTTCTCTTCAAACCTGGTCATCAACTGTACCCTTATTTCTTCACACATTGTAATGATCGGTTTATCTCGAGTAGACATTATCCAAGCATTGAATGACTCGGCTATGTTAGAGGTAAGACGCTTGTATCTTGTCCCTGAAAACTACGCATCTGCCCAATGTTTGGAAGGGATATTCTTAATCCACTCATATGCATCTCGGTCAGCACACTATATGTCATACATAATTTTTTCAAACCCACTAATGGTTGCCTTACAGGCAGCCTTCCAAAACAATATCAGCAATACTTTAATATTGGCTAACTTCTTCATGAAACCCTTGAAGTTCTCTTCCATATGTCACATGCAAAATGCTGGAAAACACATGGGAAAGAATTTTTCTATTGCTTTTAGCAGGCTTTTCTGTCAATCTGATATAATTGTTAAGGTAGGCAGATTAGAAAACTCATATAATAGCTCACTCAGTACACTCAAAAACCAATACCAACTCTGGTAATTCTCCTTCTCGACCACTACTAATACTAATGGAATGAGCCCATTATTTGCATATATAGAAATGGTGCACAATAACATGTCTTAATACTTTACTTTTAAGAATGTCTCATCAATACCAATTAGTAGCTTGCATCCATTAACAAAATCCATGATGCATGGACGATAAGCAATGAATAGTCATTTGAACCTGCCTTCATCTGTGTCAATGCGAACTACAATTCTTGGGTTAGTTATTCGAAGCTTCTTCGCATAGAAGGGGAGACCATGATATTGTTGTTCATGTGATCCATCTATCATCTCTCTAGCAACCTCTTTTTCCCGTCAAGCTTGCATGTAGAAACACCTGACACCATGATCGTGTTGAACATCATTTACAATATCTTTAACTTTAATTTTTGGTTGGTCAATAAGGTGGGCTTTAATTTTTTTGGCCACCCAATTATTACGAGCTAGTGGCTAATGGACCCTCCCCATTGGACCACTACATGTGTACTCCTTAACCATATATTTAACTTTGAAGTAAGTCGTACTGTCAACTCGTAAGCACCGCACTTGTCATGTGCATCCCTTTGCCTTACAACTTGCCCATACCCGTCCCAATTCACTTTTGTCAAACTTCATAACAAAATTATTATGAATTGCAAAATCTACAAGATGACGTCGGCATTCATTGACACTTTCAAACTATTGTCCTATATTCAATTGAACCTCATTATCAACTCCTCCTATACATGGGCTCTCTAGTGCTTCAATATCTTCCATATCACGCTCTGATACAAGCTCAGGGTCAGGCGCCACTTGAATGTCTTGATCTTGATCAGGTAAAGTATTACGCCGGCTATTGACAAAAGATATAGTGTAAGATGAAACAACAATAAAAAATTTATACATTAAAGTAAATTACAGATGAAAAGTAAATTATAGATGTACATGTTTTTTGAAGATGGACCTTCACTAATAGATTCCCCTTCTGGCTCCATTGTAGATGCAATATACACAACAATTTTCGAAGATTCCCGTCCCAACATAAAAGATACATTTACATCATCACTTACATCAATCAAATCAAGCCCATTAGGAAGACTTGTGTTGTGGCACATAATAGTTAATTTGTTTGGATCACATATTATTAAATTACCAAAATGACTTTTTATTTCCTCCAAATAACTATTTTCATTATACTTTGTAACCTTCAATTTTTCCCCTTTGTAAAAGATACGACCGTCATCTGCATTCGTCTCAAATGACCCCCCATATCGGAATACTAGTTGCACTCCCTCAATAACCATCGTCAATGCTACTGTATTAAATGAATAGCAAAATTTGTGTCACAATAAATTGAAACAATAAAGAATGTAAAAATTTTGGATATTTCTAACTACTTTAGGGTACATAAAAAGTGAGTATTACATAACAAAACCAAATAGTGTACTACTATAAAAGGACAAATAATCAATAAACAACAAAAATAACAAATACTGAAACAAACTCCAAATAAACTACAAATATTAACACAAACGAACAAGTTCAACAATATTTACTCAATACAATAAATACAATGTATCAACATAAAACAAACAATACATATTTATACAAACAACAAATAATTATACAAAGAAACACATTCATCAATATTTTAACAAATACTATTTATTAATCAACAATACATAAAAATTACAAATATAAAAATATGCTATTCTATTCTACTCATTGCAACAAAACTAACAAAAAACAATCAACAACATAAGGCAAGAGTAAGTACCAAACCAATCACGACAGCGGGCCAATCTCGTGGGATACTGTATTGGGGGAAAGTAAAAAAGGTATGGATCCATATATGGTACTATATTTCCTGCTTTTCTCCAACTTTATACCCTAAAAAAATTTTCTTACAGTAAAAACATGCGAAGTATTGGCGTGACCATTTTCAGTTAATCAAAAGCCAAAGTTCATAAATTTTTGGTTGTTAAAAAACCAAAATCATGTTTTCGGTTTTTGAACAACTGAAAATACAATTTCGGTTGTGAAAACAACGCACTCCACAGTTTTGGATTTTGAACAACCGAAATTAGGTTTTCGGTTGTTGAACAACCGTAACTAGAGCAGGAAGGTCAAAAGACCTATTCCCGTTTTCAGTTGTTGAAAAATCGAAATTTTTTTGATTTCGATTATTTAACACCTAAAAATGGGTAAAATCATCTTTTTAAAAAAGCTCGTTATGAAAGTGTAAAAACGGACATGGAGGTAATAACGGAAACTGAAAGGTGGATCTGTAATAACGCATAATATAACGGATATATACGTAATTTTCTCTAAAAAGTAATACAACAAGCTTTCTTGCTAAAAAAAAAAAAACACAATACATCTTCTTTTTTTCTTGTAAAAAAAAAAGGTAATAAAACAAATCTTTATTGTCAAGAAAACAAAATAAAAGGTATAAAAAAAAAAAAATGAACTAGCAACATTATTTTCTTATAAAAAAATAAAAAGTAATACAATAAGCAAAAAAAAAAGGTAATATAACATCTTCTTTTTTTTTCTCCTCAAAAAAAAAAAGGTAATACAACAAATATCTCATTTTCTCATAAAAAAAAAATACCACAAGTATTTATTGTCAAAAAAAATATTTCTTAATACAACAAATATTTTTTAATACAAACTAGGAATAACTGATCTAATTATAATTTTACTTTTTATAATATGATAAGCTCTAACATAAATTTGGGAATGTTAATTTTAAGATATAATTCATACACATTTGAAATATCTCTCTGTCTCTAACAATCTCTTCCATTAAATTTATTCTAGAATTCTAAAAAATTATATTTTTGAAAATTTGAAGTGTTATTTCGAAAATTGATGTGCATTCGAATAATTTCTATATTGATAATCAAATATTTTATTTTTTTTATTTATTTGCATTATAAATCTTGTAATGTATTATTTTTCTTACAGTTGTCAATAATACATTTTAAATTAAATGATATTGTAAAATATTTTAAATTTGTTATTATTTATATAATAAAATATAAACCAACAATTTTCATTGCAATATATAATATTATAGTTAGATAGGTTGTAATAATTTTTTATTATAGTTAGTTAGGTTGTAATAATTTTGTCTTTCTAGTGGATTAGGGTTTTCCACCAATTTGAGATTTTAGTGGCTATTTTCCATCGATTTAATCCATTATTTATTGTAATCTATGTATGATTATATATTTTATCCATGGTAATTCTATGTTTTTTGTTTTATGTGATGCAAATTTAATGGTTAACATAAGTTCATACAGGGAACGAACATCTTAATTATTCGCAAATTGATTAAAAATAAAAGTTAATAATGTAATACCCGTATTTCTTATTGGATTCTTAAAAAATAACATTTATAATGAATTTTCATAATTTTTTTGGATTTATTTTTAGGTTTAATCGGTTCAATCCGACTGATTCCAATCTGGATCGCCGATTCACCAATCCGGATGGGTTTTTGAGGTGCCCGATCCGGGGCACCGATCCGTTTTTTAAACCACTGCCTGAGACAATGAAAGCCAAGAGAGAAAACCTTGTGAGCAAACCCTAAATCTAAGAAAACCCTGCAACTCCTATAGCCATTAAACCTAATATTCAAGCTTAGATCCAAGAAAACTGTAGTTCAACCAAGTCAAGGCTTGGTCATTTTTTAAAAGAGACACATAGGATGCACGATGTAAACGCAACAGTTTTGATACGGGCGAAGCCTCGAGTGTCTTGCGCCAACTGCCCCGGCTAGGTATATTTTTATCCCTACTTTTATTTCTTTAGTTATTTTTTTAGAATTAGGGTTGTTTTATTGCATTTTGTTTAGTATTTCATGCGCCGGATCGATGTTGGCTCTGCCACTGATCCGAGAGCAGATCTATTCATTTCTAAATAGATATGCTCTTCGATTAGAATTCGATTGATCCCACTCTCCATCAAAATTAATAATTGAGTTTGTAGTGTCGAATCAAGCGATCTTCAGTTGAAGATGACTTAAGATCTACTCCAGTTTGCACTGTGAACAGTGAGAGAGAGAGAGAGAGAGAGAGAGAGAGAGAGAGAGATGCATATTGTCTTTGTATGTGTGTTAAAGATAGAGAAGTCCAATATATTTGTATATGGGATTATTTAAAAAGATATCATTTATCTTTTGTACATGGAGGTCACAATCATTTTTTTTATAAATAAGTAGGGGAGAATGCCTCCTACCCGTTTTTCATTAATAAAAAACAAGGAAGAAATAGTTCATTCTTTTATAACCCTATAATACGGCAGTTGCGCTAGATCATGAAGTAAAAGCAAGGACATAAAGTTCGACAGTCAAGACCGCCAAATAGTAGCACTAGAACTATCACGACCTCGCCCCCGACCCCTATTTCGCACTCGACGAAGGGTGACCGAGTGCGGGTTCGTGATCCCAAGTGTAGCATATGTCACTTAGGTCGGAGTGGACTCAACGCTTTAGTATCGACGATCAAAGCAAACCATAAAAAGAACTAAAATAGTAATTCTAAGTACATAAGGATATTTAAAATTTGGAGAATCCATACATCATTAAAAATGTACTGCATGAAACTTTTCCAATATATTACATTTGAGTCTGGGGCACCAGGGCTCAATAGTACATACTTTCCAAAATAAACAAAAAAATCAGGGCCAAACTTCCCAACCACCTACCAGATATGGGTTTCTTCTTAAGTAAAATAAGACTTCAACTCTCAACTGCAAAATACGAGCATCTGGTCCTCGACCTGTCGCTATCAATTTACAAGATGAGAGATACAAGAGGATGATCTATAAAGCCCAGTAAGTAGATTTAGGTACCATCATCATTAATGAGTCCATTCAAGCCTCATAAGCAGTTCTTCCATTTATAAGAAGTCAAATGCAGCAATCATATAAATCAGTAATTAGATCAATGCATCAATTACAGGCATCATATTCAAATGTCAGTTATCATTCAATCATTATACTCATCAGCATTCACATTCACCATTCAAATATTATCCACTCACTCCTTAGTTCACTTACTCCCGAAGTATAGGCCCTATCCATCGGGCTAAGCCAATCACATTGCTTATAACCTCTACCATCTCTCAGGAGGGAGGGCAATGGCAAGTGGAGACATCCACTTCGTAATGCCCTCATACTCACACACACAGCCCCCAACATGCATTGGGGTTCGATAGGAACTTACCTTGAAAAACGTCAGTTGCTAGTCTTATCTCAGTAAATCTCGGGGGGTGCGACTCTCCCATTTCACTTTCCCTTAACTGCATCCTATATATAGTCGACATCACTTTCCTTCTATAGAAATCCTCACTACCGATGGGTGCCCAATCGCACAGCGAGCAATATCAGTGAAACAATGGCCAATATCACAGTATTATCATAGAACAGTGCCCACTACCAATGGGTGTCCCATTGCGCAGTGGTCCTTATTATGGCCTCTTATCGTGTTCAAGCACTTAATTTCATGCATGCTAAATCAGCGCATATAACAGATAAATCAATTTTTCATCATGCAAGAATGGAGTCCTACTTGGAATCATCCAGCATTCAACAAACATTATAACATTTATCATGAAGCATCCATGGCATGAGCTATCCCCCGGAATTTACACCAAGACGTCCTTAATAGCAATTTGACACTTACCATGTAACATTCATCATAGAATAATCACATTAGCTTTACACTTACCCATTTAGCACATCGCACATAGTTGCGTAGCACCGTCTACATAACACTACGGCATTCGCATGAAAATCATCACATAATACTCACATTTATCACTTATCAAAGATGTTACATAGCTACTTGAATAGCGTAATGAGTAATTCCTAGAAAGGGGGCAGGAGACGAGCATATCACTAATTCTGTAAAGTGCAACAGTGACATACCCCTCTTCTCGGGGGTGTGATTTCCCAATCGAGGGAGAATTTCAAAATTCTTTAAACATGCAACATTAAGTTCATGCCCAGGGCTTTAAAATGGAGGTGATTTGAAGAAATTTGAACGACTTCTGATAGGTCAAAAGCTCGGCTCAAAACGATTGAAAGTTGCTGGAAATTTCCTGCAATAGTGGGTAGTGACGTACCCACGCATTTCTAGGTATAACTCTCAATTTATGGAGAATTTTCAAAATTATTAAAACATGAAACTTCATGCTTATTCAATGATCTTTCAAATGGTGGCAGTTTGAAGGTGTTTGGACACCGTTTGATAGCCAAAGGTGTGGCACAAAATGAGTCACAATTGGGGCATATCTTTTGATCTATATCAAATTTTAATATAATATAAAAGAAAACTTAAAATAGACACATATATGTTTCATTCTAGACTGATTAGGACCCATTTAGGCGCCATTTGGTCACCGAAAAGCCCAAGGAAAAGACCCTCATAGTTGCTGGAAAATCCCTTTTTATCCCATATTTTAACATGATATCCAAATGATACACACCATTTCACAAGCCAAAAATAAAACCCAGCTCAAGCCTTATTCATGTCAAGCCTTTTAAGCAAGTTTTACAAGGAAACTACTCTATAAATTTATCAAGTTCATTACTCAATGCTCAGTCACTCATTTAAGCCCCTTTTTATTCATTTATATTCATACACCTCATTCTATCATTTTGCTCTTCAAATCAACTTAAATTTAAATCCTATGAAGTGAATCGATGCACGGCACTAAACCTACTTACCTGGTGTTCACAATGTTTTCAAATCTCCCACTTGCGGGCCACCTTGAGCTCTAAGCAATGGCTTCTCCAAGGCAGCAGTTAACTCCCACCGGTTCTAGAGAGAGAAAGTGCAAGGGAAAAGTGAGGAGAACCGTAGTTAAAAGGGGAGGGGAGAGGGCTTAAGTACCCAGGGTAAGTGAAGGTCACTGTAGCTGACATATATGGCTCTGACAAGTATGGCACTGACAAGTGCGGTGCTGGCAGTGGTCATATCTTCCCTCTTCACTTACGGCATTAACTCTTCTCTGCCTTCACGCGCGACGATGCTCCAAACAGCACTACACTCGCGGTGATGCCTTCCGTACACGGTGTTGCTCTTCCTTCTCTTTCTTCACAGCCGGCGTTAGGCCCCTTCCACAGATGGCGATGCTCATCCCTACCTTCACGTGTGGCGTTGAGTCTACACGTATGGCGCTGACTCTTCATGCGCTGTGTTGACTCTTCACGCACGGTGCTGACTTTTCATGCACGGTGCTGATTCTTCATGCGCGGTGCTGACTTTTCAAACACATCGCTGATTCTTTCTCTCCTCTTCACTTCACAGACGACGCTAGGCCACAGCCCGTGCTAAGCTCTTATACACGCGCGGTGATGCTCCAAGCGGCGCTAGGCCTCTGTTTCACCCTCCATCGCCATGCACATCTCTGGACTGGGAGAAAATTGTGGTCTTTATAAGAACTAAATGAAACTTACTCAGCAAGGGCATCAACTACCATAATGGCTTTACTAAAATGGAGGTCACAATCATTCCCACTCATTAGATGTCAAATTGGATGGCTAGGTTAAGTCATGAAGTCTGAGAATTTTTTCTTTGGAACTTTGTGTCATCCAATGACACTCTTATAACCACCCCATTTTGAAATTTAAGAGACAATAATGATTATGACTTATATGTACACAAGTTAAATAGTCCCATTTTTTTGGTGTGGTTTGCATAAGGTTGCCACCTGAAACAATCCAATTATGACACACCTCGAACTTTTATCATAAATATAATTTTGATATAAAAATTATTAGGATTGCTTGAGAATCTATTTTTATCTCTAATTATAAAATTTTGAACCCTAAAATTGGTTCAGATCAAGTAGATCTATAAACACATGAAAATCTTGAATAGTCCAGATAATGTGTCGCAAGATATACTATTTTGTGGACTCGAAATCTTTGTTTTTCTTTTCATATTCATACATCTCGATATCGAGGTAATCAATTAGAGGGTTTTTCAACATCCAAACAATATTTTATGATGGATTTTCGAGGTGCACCTTTAATTCTACATTTTAAGGTTGCAACGTTATATAAACTTTTTCCTATAGATAATCCTTTTGTATATTTGTATGTGTATATGTATGTGGAGAGAGAGGAAGATGTCCAATGTGCTTTTTGTGTCTATAAGAGGGAGAGGTCCAATGTGTGAAAGAGAAAAAGCGTACACAAAGATGACTATTAATATCACCAAAGTAGTATAAAAAATCAGAAAAATCAGTGCTCCCTCATTTTTCACGGTAATGTTTTTTGTAAAAATATTGTATCAAAATTAATATAAAAAATAATATCAAAGTTAATATCAATAGACACTTAGAAAAGAAACAACATATCAATTTTCAATATTTTTGTAAAATATTGAAATATATAATGTAATACCCTTATTTTCTTAGAAACTAAACATAATAATATTTTTTAAAATATTTTCTAAGTTTTTAGGCTTAGATTACACAGTCGATTCTCTGAACTAGACCACCGATCAACTTATCATTTTTTAAAGCCTTCCCTTGAATAATACCCACCAAAAACTCTCACTTGCCAGAGCTGTTTCAGAGAGAGTTGTTTTAGAGAAGGATGGGTTTTTATGACTCAACCTACTTATACGTATATATGCGGCCCCACTAAAATTCATTTTAGATATTTTTTAAAATTTTTTTATAGATTCATCAACTAGGCCACGACGAACATAATTCATAAATATGAAAAGAAAAATACATTTTTAAAATTAAAAATATAAATTTGTAATATTTTTTTATGAACTTTAGATGATATTTTATCCCCGTCTTATTTATGGACAATGCACTTTAGATGATATTTATGGACAATGCACTTTTAGATGACATCCATAATTACGATGGACGTTTGTTTGTCAGGGGTCTCTTGCTGACTCGTCAAACAATTTTCCTAGACCATACACTTTCGAAAGAGTCGTTGAGAAAGACCGCGCAAGACTAGAGATCCGTTGCAAAGAGAGCAGTGCCCAGAAAATCTCAGGGCATGAGAGCTCCTCCTTCCTCAAAAACTCTATTCTTCATCTCTCTCAATCACAATCTAGGTCACCCAAAATTGACAGACCTTGGAATCCACCGAGCTATGTTTGAAGAAGATGGTGATTTCCAAAACGGTAGCCACTCTTTTAGCCTCACCCAAAAGTTCATCCTCAGTTCCTGCAAAAACTCATCAATTAAATATACTAAAAGACCGTGTTTAAGTCTATTGAGTCAAGGTTATAATGGTTGGGAGACAATAAGAAAGTGGGTTCGGATTATGGGTTTGAATTCAGATCTATAAATGATTTGGAGTGTTTTGGAGATGGTTGGATTGGGGACTTCAAGCACAATTCTCAGTTGGATGCTTTGATCAATTTTTGTGCTGATTCAAAGACGATTGGAACTGGTTGTTCTTCCGGATTAGCTAAAAAGAAGTTAATTTGGGCATGGAAGGAGAGAATACCAAGGTTTTAGTAAGAGAAAGGGGCTTGCTTCGAAATGATGGTTGCTCCGAATTAACTGAAAAAGAAGTTCATTTGGGTGACAAAGAAGAGATGATTGAATTTTTAGGGAAAGGAAGGGGCTTGCTTGATTTCTTCTGGATTGGCTGATAAAGAAGTTAACTTTGGGCGATAAAGGAGAAACTAGTGAGTCTTTACCGAGAGATGCAAGTAAAAATGGTGGTCGTTCTGAATTTTTGGAGAGAAAAAAAGCTGGGCAATGTGTTGACACGTACGACTATGAAGCCTTATATGTCTTAGCCAACATTGTAGAATCCAATATATCCAACGTCCATATGAACATTGGATATCCCTGAGATCAAAATGAGTGGTTCCCTGATCTCAGGGATATCCAACGTTAATATGGACGTTGGACCATATGACTGTTTCATATATTGGATTCTCACAATGTAGGTTAAGACACATAAGACCTCATAGCCATACGTGTCAACATCTCCCACTTGGCTATGATAGCCGAGTATAATAAGTCACATGCATACTGTCACTTTTGAGAATTAACCTTTAAAAAATATTTTATCATGAGGTTTTTCTCACGCTTTCGCGGATATGCCTCTCATAACAAATGCCCGTCATGAGGATTTTCATGCTAATACAGATTTATCACTCATGAAAACTGACTGACTTAAATATTTTTAAGTCCAATTAAGCTAGTGTTCGTAGACAATAGTTCAACATTTAAACCCTTTGTTAATGGATCAACGATCATATCTGATGAGGGCAAGCAACTAACAATTACTTCACCTTTCTTAACTACATCCTGAATGCAATGATATTGGACATCTATATGTCTTTCTTTGGAGCTATTTGCTCCACTTTGAATTAATTCACTTGCGGCTTGATTATCACAAAATATTTGGGTTGGTCCGTTGATTATTTGTAGCTTCAAGTTATTTATGAAGCGGTTTATCCAGACGGTAAAAGTACAAACAGTGCTACATACAATATATTCTATTTTGCTTCTTGTGTGTACCTAGCTACACACCCTTATTTCTTGTTAGACCAAGAAATAGTTGCCCCTCCAAATAGGAAAATATGTCCTGAGGTGGACCTACTATCATCCTTATCCCTAGCAAAATCTGCATATGAATATCCTATAACTTCAAGCTTATCTGCTTAAAAACACAATTTTAGATGCTTTGTTCCCTTACTGTACCTTAGATCTCATTTACTGCTTTCCAATGAGCTATGCTTGGATTACTTTGATATTTACTAACAAGTCCTATGACATAACTCAAGTCCAGTCTTGTACATCTTACTGCATATACCAAGCTACCAATAGCTTGTGCATAGGGAATGTTAGGTTTTTCTTGTCATTCTACTGGAAAATTCTTCCTAAACAACTTTACTTCCTTTTCAACAGGAGTAGACAAGGTTTTATAATTTCCCATTTGAAATCTTTTGAGAACAGAGTCAAGATATCTCTCTTGGCTCAAGCACAACATTTTTAATTTTCTATCTCTAGTTACTTTTATGCCTAGGACATGAGATGCTTCTCTCATATCTTTCATCTCAAAGAGAAAGCCATGACTTAGTCTTATCAATCATTTCTAAGTCATTTCCAGCTATTAGGATATCATTTACTAATGATGAAAGTATTATAAATTTACTCCCACTCTTCAAGACATATACACAATGGTCCAATCTATTTACTTCATATCCCATCTATAGGATGGCATCATGAAATGTTAAGTACCATTGCCTTGAAGATTGTTTTAAACCATATAAAGGCTTATTTAATTTGTATACTTTATTTTATAGGTCTTTAATTGTGAAGCCCTCAAGTTGTTTCATATAGATGGTTTCCTTTAGTTCGCCATTTAGGAATGCAGTCTTTACATCCATTTGATACAGTCGACCCCCACTTCTTTAAGTTAGATAGATCAAGTTTTCTACTTGTCTACAGTTCATAAGGGGTAGAATCTACTGCATTAGTTGGAACCCTATTAAGAATATACATGGATGTGCTTATTGCTTCTCCCCAAAAAGTATTAGGTAGATTAGTATGAATCATCATGGATCTAGTCATTTCTAAGAGGGTTATACTACGTCTTTTAGCTATTCCATTTTGTTGTGGCGTATAAGGCATAGTAGTGTGTCTTTTAATACCATATTCTTGACAATAAGTATTGAAACCTTTGGATGTGAATTCACCTCTCCTATCAATTCTAAGAACTTTGATGTTCCTACTCAATTGGTTTTCTACTTGCCTTTTATATATTTTAAATTTTTCTAAAGCTTCTGATTTATGGTGGATTAGATAAACATATCCAAATCTGAAAAAATAATCAATAAAGATGATAAAGTATGACATCCTTCTATGAGTTTTAACATTAAGGGGCCCACAAATATTTGAGTGGACCACATTCAATAACTCATTAGCTCTCTCTCCTTTATTGAATGATTTCACTGTCATTTTTTCAGACAAGCTATGCTGACAGGTTGGAAAGTCGACATTATTTAGCTTTAGAATAAGACATTTATTTATTAATATATTTATTTTGCCTTTTCCTATGTGGTCAAGCCTAAGATGCCAAGTATAGGCATTAACAACCATTACACAATCAACATAACCATAATAAGTTGAAATTTTATTATCAGCTTTCCCATTTACATGAAGAGGGAACAAGTTGTAGTCATCAACCAAGTGTCCCCAAGCATAAATTTGCCCATGCTTTCCGATTGATACTTTCAATGATCGGAAGCAGATTTCGAAACCCTTTCTAATGAGCAAGGGGACAGATTAAGTATTTTGTCTCATACAAGGGACAAAATATACATTAGTTAATACATGGTCGATTGTCCCTACATACAACCTCCAAGTTCTTACATCAATACATCAGAATAGGTGTTGTTTCCTATGTAAATGTGTTTCTCCTTAGATTTTTTCTATTTGAAGTCCTCGAAGAGGCCTTTTGAGCTTGTGATATGCCAATTAACACCTGAGTCTCTCCATCATCCTTTGATGTCATGATATGCCATCAGGCACTCAGAAATCACACAAATGACTTCACGTCTCTTGCTTTTATTTCTGTTATTATTTGGATTTTGCTAGTTTCTATTATGTTGGCAGTGGTTCTTGAAGTGACTTGGTTGACCACATAAGAAGCATTTTGGCAGTCCTAGTTTCGATATTTGTTGTAGGGTTTAGTTCCTCTATTTTTTAACATATTGTTCATCTTATTAAACCTCTCTTGAAATTTTAAGCTTGGGTTGGCTAGTTTTGTAAGATTCTTGAGCAAGCATAAGCTCACTTATTTTATCTTTGTTCATATGTTCTTGTTATAAGGCTAGTTGCATAGATAGGTCCCCTAATGTAAGAGATTTGACATTCAACCTAAAGGCAATTGTTACCATCCTCCATGAAGGTGGAATACTACTTAAGATTGTGGAAACTTGCATGCGCTCAGGGACTTCATTCCCAACAATGACTAAGTCCTTAGCCATAACAAGCATTTTGTTTACATGTTCCACTACATTATTACCTTCATTCATCTTGAATGAGTTATATTGCTCTAATAGAAATTGAAGGTTTGTTTCAAAGGTTGAATCATATTTAGTTTTTATTGCTTTCAGCATGCTCTTTGATGTTTTATGATGCTCGAAAACCTTAATAAGGTCATTTTGAATAAAAGTTAATATACAAGTTTTTGCTATGAGGTCATCTTCTAAAAAAATTTCTAAATTTTTCTTTTCTTCTTCAGTTGGTTTATCACCAAAGAGAGGAGTGTCGTGAGGTTGGTGATTGCAGAACTCGAATTTTTTATCCCTTCACCTTTTAGAGAGAAAGAGAGAAGAAGAATTGTATGCCTTTTCTTTATTATATACATCCTCTCTCTGGCTTCTCATTTTATAGAGAGAAGAAGGGATAACCGTTGTATTTCTCCAACAGGTCTCTGAGAAAAACGAGGGGTTTCCTGATCTCAGGGATATCCAACATTCATATTGAGGTTGGACCATATAACTGTTGGATATATTGGATTCTCACAATGTATGTTAAGACACGAAATACCTCATAGCCATACGTGTCAACATTTCCCACTTGGCTATGACGGTCGAGCAGAATAAGTCATATGCATACTCCCACTTTTGAGTATGACCTTTAAGGAAATATCTTGTCATGAGATTTTTCTCACGCTTTCGTGGATATGCCTCATAACAAATGCCCATCATAACGATTTTAACGTTAATGCGGATTTGTCACTCATGAAAACTAACTAACTTAAATATTTTTAAGTCTCATTAAGCTAGTGTGCTTAGACAGTAATACAACACTTAGACCCTTGTTAATGGATCAGCGATCATATCTGATGAGGGCAAGTAGCTAATAGTTACTTCACCTTTCTCAACTACATCCTAAATGCAGTGATATTGACATCTATATGTCTTCTTTTGGAGCTATTTGCTTCACTTTGATTTAATTTTAATGTGGTTTGATTATCACAAAATATTTGGATCTATCTGTCGACTATTTGCAGCTTCAAGTCATCTTTGAAGCGCTTTATCCAGATGGCAAAAGTACAAGATGTGTTACATGCAATGTATTCTTCTTCCTGTATGTATCTAGCGACAGGCCCTTGTTTCTTGCTAGACCAAGAAACAATTGCCCTCCAAATAGCAAAATATGTCCTGAGGTGGATTTACTATCATCGTTATCCGCAGCAAACTTTTCATGTGAATACCATATAACTTCAAGCTTATCTGCTTGAAAACATAACTTTAAATGCTTTGTTTCGTTAATGTACCTTAGAATTCTTTTTACTACTTTCCAATGAGCTATGCCTGAATTATTTTGATACGGCATAACTCAAGTCTGGTCTTGTACATCTTACTACATGTATCAAGCTATTAATAGCTTGTGCATAGGGAACGTTAGGCTTTTCTTGTCCTTCTACTGGACAATCCTCCATAGACTACTTTACTCCCTTTTCAACAGGAGTTGATAATGATTTACAATTTTCCATTTGAAATCTTTTGAGAATAGAGTCAAGATATCTCTCTTGGCTCAAGCACAACATTTTTTATTTTCTATCTCTAATTATTTTTATGCCTAAGACATAAGATGTTTCTCTCATATCTTTCATCATAAACCAAGAAGAAAGCTATGACTTAGTCCTATCAATCATTTTTAAGTCATTTCCAACTATTAGGATATCATTTACAAATAATGAGAGTATTGTGAATTGACTCCCACTCTTCAAGACATACACACAATGGTCTAATCTATTTACTTAATATCACATATGTAAGATAGCATCATAAAATGTTAAGTATCATTATCTTGAAGATTGTTTTAAACCGTATAAAGACTTATTTAATATGTAGACTTTATTTTCTAGGCCGTTAATTATGAAGCCCTCCAGTTGTTTCATGTAGATGGTTTCCTTTAGTTCACCATTTAAGAATGCAGTCTTTACATCCATTTGATAAATTTCTAGGACATAATATGAAACGATTATCAAAATTATCCTAATGAAAATAAACGTTGCAACTAGGGAATAAGTGTCGACATAGTCGACTCCTTTTCTTTGGATAAAACTCTTTGCTACTAACCTAGCTTTAAATTTATCAAGTGATCCATCATATTTTAACTTCCTTTTAAGTACCCATTAGAACCTATAGGTTTCCTATCTGATGGAAAATCACATAGATCCCAAACTTTATTTTTCTCAATAGAATCTAATTCTTCTCTCATGGCATTAAGCCATTTTTGAGATTATTGTGACTTCATAGCATCATTGAAGTCAAAAGGGTCATGGATTTCATCTAGGTAAATACGGTTATTTGTCTCCTCACTCATATAGACGTAGTAATCATCATGATATGATGGAGGAGCTCTAGACCTCTTTTGACAACTTAACATTGGGTGTGTGAGTACTTCAACATCATCATGTTGATAAAGGCTATCCATATCCACTGTAGATAGTGGTTCTAGGTCATCTATGATATTAAGTGGATTATCATTATCCATTATAGGTATGTTTTCTTCAATAAAATCTAGGAACACAACATCTCTACTTTTCATGAGTCCCTTATCTTTATGATCAAATCGATATCCCTTTAAACCTTTAGGGTATCCTATAAAATTACAAATTAGAGTTTTGTTTTCTAACTTATTTCTATATTGATATGGGATTAAGACATGGGCAGTTGACCCCCACTTCTTTAAATTAGATAGATCAGGTTTTTAACCTGTCCATTGTTCTTGAGGGGTAGAATCTATTGCCTTAGATGGAACCCTATTAAGAATATACATGGATATGCTTATTGTTTCTCCCCAAAAGGTCTTGGGTAGATTAGCATGAACCATCATGGATCTAGTCATTTCCAAGATGGTTCTATTACGCCTTTCAGCTAATCAATTTATTTTGGCGTATAAAGCATAATGGCATATCTTTTAATACCATATTCTTGACAATAAATATTGGAAGCTTCGAATGTGTATTTACCTCTCCTATCAGTTCTAAGAACTTTGATGTTCCTACTCAATTGGTTTTCTACTTCTTTTTTATATTTTTTAATTTTTTCTAAAGCTTCTGATTTATGGTGGATTAGATAAACATATCCAAATCTAGAAAAATCATCAATAAAGGTGATGAAGAATGATATCCATCTATGAGTTTTAACATTGAGGGGCCCACAAATTTATGAGTGGACCACATTCAATAACTCATTAGCTATCTACTCTTTATTGAATGATTTTCTAGTCATTTTTCCAGACAAGAAGTGCTGACAAGTTAGAAATTCGACATTATTTAGATTTGGAATAAGACATTTATTTATTAATCTATTTATTTTGCCTTTTCCTATGTAATCAAAGATAATATAAAATTTCCGCTTTATATTTGTTTATATTATTTGTCTGAACCCTTATAATAAAAGAGCAAATATCAAGTGTGTGATTCACTTTAGAAGACAAATTAATTTCTAAATCACACCAATGTAGTAATGCATTCAAATATCAGCAATACTAAAAATGACCAAAATATGTCTTCTAATTTTTTTTTTCGTTTTTAAATAAAAATATTAGCAATATATAAGGCAACAAAATAGCAATATATATATTTATATATATATATATATATATATATATATATATATATATATATATATATATATATATATATATATATATATTCAACACCCTTTCCCCTTTTTATTTTATTTTTTCAAAGAGAGCCCAAGGGTTTGTGGGTTTCATGTATTGAAGAGAGAGACAGCGTTTTGGGTAAACTCTAAAAGTGACATATGGCGGTTGCCCACCTGGTTTCTTGGTGATAGAAAGCGGTTGGCAATCAATCTCCACCGACCAAGAGCCAGATCAAGAGTCCGAATCCTTGGCAAGTGCAGATAACGAGATGGCTTGCCGGTTAGCCGGATTTCAAGAGAACATCTGTTACGTTCCTAATCTTTGTTTATTTTTTTTAATAAAGTCTTATGCTTAGTACGAGCAGCTGTTGTTTAGGTATTGTTCACTTGAATTTAGCAGTATGTTGCTTAATGTTAGGAGTTGTGGTCGACAGTTTCTAATGGGTCTCCATGATACATGTGGGTAGTTGTTGTAATGGGTCACATTCCTATTATATAGGGATTGCGGGTAGAATAATCAGGGAGGTGGTAGAGGGTTAGTAGGGGGCTATAAATATCTCATTGTAATGGAGAGAAAGGGGATAATTATCAATATCTTGTGCCCAGCACTTCATGAGGTTTAGTTTCCCTCGAAGAAATTGCTAATTGTCTCTCTCATAAATCTCTTATTATACTATATCTTGGGCAAACGTTCCTCCCAACATAGGTAAAAGTAAGAACAAAGGGGTGTCTCACGAGTTGAGATATCTAGCCCAGGATTTTGACGTAAACACTTTGAACGAACAACAACGTCAAACTCACTCAGCAAGTCGAGCCCATAACAATTCGCTATGTTTTCCTTCCCTTTTTGTACTCAATGACGAAATCAAAGCCCATGAGCTTCATCAACCACCTTTGCTACGCTAGTGTGGTGATTCTTTGTTCCCATAGGTATTTTAGGCTTTGGTGATCGGTCCTTACGATGAACTGTTGCTCAAATATTACTGCCACTTCTGTACTGCAAGAACCAAAGCCAACATTTCTACCATGTAAAGCCTGGCTATAGAACGCTATGGGTCGCTTCTCTTGCATCTACACCCCTCCGATCCCAGCTCCGGAAGCGTCACATTCAACGATAATTTTTTTTGAAAAATCAGGCAGGGCGAGCACTGGGGCTAGCGTCATTGTCGTTCTCAACTGCTCGAGCGATACCTCGGATTGCGTTCCCACTTAAAACTATCTTTTTTCAACATATTGGTTTATGGGGCAGCAATTTTACCGAAATTTTGAATGAATTTTCGGTAATATCCTGTTAATCCCAGAAATCCACAGAGAGCTTTTAACGTTGTGGGCTTGGGCCAGTTGGTCATGGCTACAATTTTTTCTGGATCCACAGCCACACCATCTTGACTGATGAGGTGCCCCAAATACTTCACTTCCTGTTGCCCAAAAGCACACGTTTCTTTTTCTACAAATAACTGGTTAGCCCGTAAAACAGATAGTGCAAGACCAATATCCTTCAAATGGTCTTCCTAATTCTTGCTATAAATGAAAATGTCGTCAAAAAACACCAACATGAATTTTCATAGGTAATTTTTGAAACATTGTTCATCAAAGATTGAAAAGTAGAATGGGCATTCATTAACTCGAAAGGCATTACCAGAAATTCGTAATGGCCATGGTGGGTGCGAAAAGCGGTCTTCTCAACATCTTTTGGTTGCATGCGAATTTGGTGGTACCCTGATTGAAGATCAAGCTTTGTGAAAAGAGAGGCCCCATGCAATTCATCCAAAAGTTCGTCAATATTGGGTATGGGAAATTTATCCTTCACTGTTTGTTGATTTAGAGCCCTATAGTCGACGCACATCCTCCACCAGTTGTCATGTTTTTTTACTAACAACACCAGTGAAGAATAGGGGTGAAAACTTTGCATTATCTGCGCCGGTCCCACATTGGCTCGAGCCAATTAAAAAAGAGGTGAAGGAAAATCCCAAAATGCAGGAATTAATGACACGAGTGGAACAAGGAGAGGCGTTGGGTACATGGAGCTACAAAGAAGGAGTTTTATTCTTTAAAAGTAGAATTTTCTTATTGGTCGGATCTCCTTTAATTCCTACCATTATGGAAGAGTTCCATTCCAACACACACGAGGGGTTCCACAAAACTTTCCATCGAATAAAGTCCGTGTTGTACTGGAGCGGAATGAGAAGGGAAATCCGTGATTATATTCGACAATGTGATACATGCCAGCGTCAGAAATGGGAAAACACGTCACCGACGGGGCTCCTCCAACCACTCCCAATTCCCCAATAGGTATGGACTGATTTGTCTATGGACTTCATTGATGGCCTTCCGAACTCACATGGTAAAACTACTATTTTCGTGGTTGTGGACCGCCTATCCAAAGCCACCCATTTCATTCCAATCTCCCATCCCTATACAGCAACATCGGTGGCTCAGATATTTTTTAATCATATTTTTAAATTATATGGAATGCCTAAGTCCATTGTTTGTGATAGAGATCTAGTGTTTACAAGTGTTTCTTGGAAAGAACTCTTTAACTTGCAGGGCACGGCTTTCAACTACTCATCAGCCTATCACCCCCAAACCGATGGTTAGATGGAAGTGGTGAATCGCACAATTGAAATATACCTCAAGTGATTTTCAAGTGACAAACCCAAGGAGTGGGCCCGTTGGATTGCGTGGGCTGAGTACTGCTACAATACTAGTCCACACACCGCCACAAAGAAGACTCCCTACGAGGTGGTCTATGGGCGTGCTCCACCCACGTTATTCTTGGTACAACTCGAGTGGAGTCAGTTGATCAGGAACTCTAAGATCGGGACCAAGTTCTCAAGCAACTACGTGAACAGTTGCAACTGTCATAGAACCGAATGAAGAAAGCCTACAATATTCATCGAACTAAGAAGAACTTCAATGTGGGGGATTTAGTGTATCTACGCCTTCAGCCATATCGCTAAGTTTCGGTCGCCCTTCAGAGAAATCTCAAGCTCTCACCACAATACTATGGACCGCTTGAAGTGATCCAAAAGATAGGACAGGTGGCCTACAAACTCTTGTTGCCCAATGGTTCAAAAAGGCATCCTGTGTTTTATGTGTCTTGCCTAAAAGCAAAGGTTGGAACAACAATGGTGGTTCAAAAAGATTTGCCAATTGTTCAGGAAGGAGGAAACGACATGGTACCTTAGCCGTAAGCCATTCTTGACCATCGCATTCGGAAGCATCAAGAGGAAGTCCTGGTGCACTGGAAGGGTCTCGCACCTTCTGAAGCCACGTGGAAGAATCTGAAGACGCTTAAGTTAAGGTTTCCTAAAAATACCCTTGAGGACAAGGGGGATTTTTAGAGGGAGGGAATGTTATGTTCCTAGGCTTCATTTATTTTTCAATAAAGTCTTGTGCTTAGCACGAGCAGCTGTTGTTTAGGTATTGTTCACTTGAATTTAAGAGTCTGTTGCTTAATGTTAGGAGTTGTGGTAGACAGTTTCTAATGGATCGCCATGATACATGTGGGTAGTTATTGTAATGGGTCACATTCCTATTATATAGGGATTGTGGGTAGAATAATCAAGGAGGTGGTAGAGGGTTAGTAGGGGGCTATAAATATCTCATTGTAATGGGGAGAAAGGGGATAATTATCAATATATTGTGCCCAGCACTTCAGGAGGTTTAGTTTCCCTCGAAGAAACTACTAATTGTCTCTCTCGTAAATCTCTTCCTATACTCTATCTTGGGTAAAACGTTCCTCCCAAAATAGGTAAAAGTAAGAACAAAGGGTTGTCTCACGAGTTGAGATATCTAGCCCAAGATTTTGACGTAAACACTTTGAATGGACAATATCATCAAACTCGCCTCAACAAGTCGAGCCCATAACAACATCAAGATCAAGAACTAATTTTCCGGTGAGAGGAGCGTGGGAAGGTTTCATGGATTTGTGAAGGATTTAGATAAAAAAGGGAGAGAGAGCAATGGTACTGTAACTTTTTTGGTATTACTTTTTCTGTACTATTGTTTCTCTCTACCTTATGGCTCCCATGAATGGAGAACCTGATTACTATTGAAATCGAAGAAATTTTTTTTTATAGAACTAGCATCCAAAATAAGCCCTTTGCGTAGCCTATCCAAGAGGAGAGAGCAACGCCTGGCAGAGGGAGATGGGGAGTAGATCTAGTGGCAAGTTGAGATTACTCAGAGAGAGAGAGAGGGGGCTGGGGGTGCGACATAAAGAGCACAGTAAGCAGCAAACCACTATCTTTGTGAAAGTTGCGAGTAAATCAAAGTGATCAACTAAAACTAGGCAGTCAATACCATATCACTGTAACATATATCCGCATCATAATTTATCAGATAAAGTAAATAATTGAACTGTAACCCGAGCAAAAACACCCTCACAATTCAAACATTAAATCAAACAAAAAAAAACTAACATAGATGTGATTTGGAATTGATACAAAAAGAGCATATGATACTTATTTTTTAATTAATACTGTGAACCAAGATAAAGTAAAAACCGGTGATTTATTGGAGCACGATTTATACACAAAATTAAGCATAAATCGTAACAATCAAACCATAAAAAAAAAATCAAAGTTAAAAAAAAAAAATGATCTCTTTGATACCAATATTAGTAACTAAGGTATCCAACGTTGATATGGACGTCAGACGATACCTGTGGCGTCCTAGCCATACGTGAAGAAATATCGAGTTTTTAGAAAGAGAAAAGGCGTTGCAGAAAATGGGTGAGGTAATTGAAACAGATGGAGTTGGTTTCATCAGTTTGCCCAAGTGGTGGAGGGTCCTTTATGTGGAATGGATATCTCATACTCGAGTGATGAAGAGAGGTTAGTTCGTAGTAATGGAGATTCTCAAGGTAATGTCTTGGCCTGAAACTTTATATTCATTCCTTTTTTGGGGTTTTATTTCTCTTGGAAGTTCCTTTGTATATAGTGTTGTTTTTCTACTTTGTGCAGAAGGAATGGGGTTGAGGTCGTTGTGACAGCACCACTGAGCGTCAACCTCAGCTATCGGCCTAGGTTTCCATTCTTACTTACGCAACCACTAACTATTTCTGAAAAACAATGGGTAGGGGCCTGTATTCTCTACTGATATATCAAAAACAAAAAAAAAATGAATCAAAATCTTTTGATTTGCTAGCAGGTCTTTATGTAAATAAGAATCCTTGTTAATTTGGAGTTTACACTTGTTTCTTTCATGAACAATGATACTTTTAAGTGCCACTATTTTTTCATGAATGGTTCAGGAAGTATATCCAAAAAACTTTTCACCAGTAGAAAAATAATCTGTAATTGGGTATGAGAAGGACTCACTGGTGCCTTTTACGGGGAGACTACAAGAGATTTTTTCCATTTTTTCATTTAGTAGAAGGTTGGAATACCCAACAAACGTGAACATATGCTTCCTCTCAGGCTGGAGAGTAAACAGCTTGAAATGATGCCTAACGTGAAATATTTTCATGACCTTGACAAAGACTTGATGAGCATGTCAATGAGCTATTGCGTTTTAATTATAATTTACTGAACTTCATTGATTATGGAGGTATAAAACATTAGCCTTTGAAAAATGGGCCTCTACACAATGTAACTGGAAATAACAATAGAAACATAAACTGAGATAGAGGTATTTATTGTTAATGGTTCATGATTCGGCTTCATCTTCATTGAAATGGTGCATTGGACTTCATCTTCACACTGCACAAGTAATTTTTTGTGCTTTGGTTTGTTCACACTGCACAATTACCGTTCCAATCATGAGAATGCAATTGTATGGAATTACAATGCAATCAACTTGGTACCTTGATAAGTTTGTCAACAAGGTATAATTTTCATCGAATGATATTGCTATGCACAAATTCAGACTTTGTTTTTTTGTGCTTTGTTTTGTTGACACTACACAATTAGTGTTATGAGCAGGACAACACAATTGTATGGAGTTATAATGCAATCAACCGGGTACCTCAATAAGTTTGTTAACAAAACATGATTTCCAAGGGTTTATGGGATGGTTTGTACTAGCCAATTTCTATAAAAGAAGCATTCGAAGTCCAAGAACAAAGAAAAAAAAAAAAACATGAAGCCAGCTTATGCCTTTGGAAAAGAAGATTTACCATATTGTCAACACTTAAATCTCATTCGTAATGAGAAATAGAATATTGCAGTGAAGCCCACTTTACTAACGACTTAGAGCAGGATTTGACCTAGGGCAACGTGTACTTTTACTTGCCCTTTTGTGCTGTCCTATAGATACCTAGCTTCCAAAGAGCGGAACTGAATTTTGTGTGTATCTTTAAGAGTGCATGATTTTAAGTATCTGCATAGGCATGATTTAAAGTTTTAAAAATCCAGATACATGTGAGCATATTTGAAAAGCTTAAGGATGTTTTCTACTGAATCTTCTTGAAACCATTGAGAATTTTTTTAGCATAGGTGCTTGGCCTAAGTTCTTTTAACTCTTAAAACCTTAAAAAGGGACTAAAAGTGGTTTTTGTCTTTTGAACATCATTTTCAAAGCTTAAGTTTATGCCTCTCTATTATTGACATCTTTGAAGATGGTTTTCATGCCAAAATCTTTACTGACTGAATTTAACTCTTACTGGGTTGTGAACTAAAATTTGTAGTATCCGTCAATATGCTTCAAACCTCATATGATCGTCTTATTTAAACTTAAAAGATGCCGAATACTAGAGCTTGCTGGATTCCAAATACTTTATTGAGGATTTTCTTTCACATCATTTATAGGGACTAAAGACTTGATTGTCCTGGTAACAATGGTTTTGCATGAGTATTTTAGTATTTTAGGAGGTGGTCGGGTCAAACTTGAGGTGTTGGGTTCACTTGATGCTCTTTTAGTGCCACTATTAAATTTGGTTTTATGAGTGGCCTCCTGCATATTAATTACTTTGCCGAGGTGTGTTTTTGTGTTTGTGCTTCATTCTACTTATCCAGATCCTGAGGGTTCTCGGGTTCATTATCAAGTTTTTGCGCACATCTCCTTTTTAATATTCTTCTTCCATGTTGCTTTTAGGTGATAATCATATGTAGTCAAATCGAAACATATTTCTGAGACCCTATCTGTTTCTAGACTTGAAGTGCTCATGGTAAGTCTATTTGAGTTGCTTCAGACTACTATGCTGGGACAAGGCTTTCATTCAATCCTAGGTGCTAAGGTTATCCGGGTGACTAAAGAACTACTTTGGCAGAACCATTTTAAGTTCTGCCTAATTCAATGAATTAATATCAAAGTGTTTACAAATGTCAACATGATCTTGGGCATTGAAGCTCAATTTTCTGAAAACACGTTATGATTCCATGCAACATCTAGTGATCCTATGCAACTTTGCATAGGATACATACACATACACATGTATATTAGGAGCCTGTGCCATTTGTTTTATTCTTCTCCCTCTGTTTTTCGTACTCCCAAGGTACATTTTTCGGATCCTAATCTAAGTTTCTTCATCCACACAAAATAAAAATGATGAGTTATCCTATCCTATTTGGTTCTTTAGAGTTTGTTGAATAGTTGCTTATTTCTTTTGCTTTCAAAGAACATGTTATGTTGGTATGTTTCCCATTTTTTTGATGTTTAAACTATTTGGATAAAAATAAGAATGTGTTTGATTTCTTGTGATTCTTTTATTGATACTGGTGCCTTCTTTAGGCGAACCATCTTAAAGATGAAATGATGGTGGATCATCTTCATGGTGTTGCTAATGTCACTCCTGTGCTAGACTAGCTTCGAACCTTGAATATGTCTAGATATGCAGAGGCTTTCGTTAAGCAACAGATTGATTGGGATACTCTACAATGACTAAAGGAAGTGGTGTGCCTTGACAAACTGAATAGATGCCATCCCAAATGTTTATGTGCATATAAGAACATCTACATTCATATTGGCTGATTAAATATCAGTCCGTTTTAGATACAACGTATTGTTCTTATGAAGTTGTTTTGTATTCCTCTATATAATCAATTATCATATTTGATGATTGTAGTTGTTGTGAATCATGATTCATCCACATGAATGTTACATGATCTAATTAATTTGGGTATTCATGCTCTTGGAGTTTGGGTCCTAGAAGAAAGATTTTGCTTGCTTTTAATGATTTGTAGAAGCAAAATATGCAACCAAGTGAGGTACATACAGACTATTCATCTATTGCTATCAATGAGAATGGAAGGCATGTTATTCCTGGGAATAAATTGCTAACAGAGTTTTCCCAAGATTCCTCCTAGCAGCACTGCTGCTGGGTTCCAAGGTTCTCAGGCATCTGGATCACGGCCAAGGACGAAACATATTTGGGCAGTAAAAGCTCTAGGATAAGAAATCCAGTCCTTGCTACCCATGTCAGAGACACTCCTCCAATGTCTTTCATACCTGGAATGCCTTTTGGTGTCTTATTTTGCCTCTTAATGTTCATGTAAACCATTGCACTGATTTATACTTAATGCTTACTGCATTTTTTTGCTTTGAAATTGATGAATGTAATTTGAAAGCCTGTCGAATTTGAGGCACTAGCTGGTTCTCATATGAACAAAATAATTAAGAAATGCATTTAATGTGCAATGAATGGGCAATAAATTTATTCACTGGGAACATTATTTTCTTAGAAGTTATATTGAATGGAAACTGAGGATTAAGTGATTATGAGAAGTCATTAGGCAATCATTTCCAAACTAGTTCTCTTTGTTATCCCCAAAATTTACAGAACTTGATATCTGTCATACCGACCTTCGGCAGGTCATGTTTCTCTCGTTCTCCACTTAATTCTTGTCTAAGGATTAGCTTACCTATAATGTCCATGAACTTTAGGTGATGCTGTGATTTAGCTGTTTGATCTAGGTGCCAAAGCTTTTCTAATTATTTCTATCAATCAAGAGGTGACTGGTAGGATTTTTTTCCTTAACTAGATTAAGTATTTACAACGTTTGAAAATTTCGGTCGCCTAGCCTAGGCAAGGTCACCCATGCGGTCTAGGCAAGCTGCTGAATCGAAGGGGCCTTGGCAGGAGACCTAGACTGCATGTGCATAGGTGGGCTCAAGGCAGGTGACTAAGTAGACAAAGGCACCCACCACCCCCTTTTAGAAAAATAGTGGAAGACGTAAGCTCCCTTTTAAAAAATAAAGCACATGCTAAGGCCTGAAAAAAAATCATACGAGCCCCCTACAAGAAAGTAAACAGAAAACCTAAGGTCTAAAAGAAGGCCTGAAAATGAGTAAAAGAAGGCCTGAAAATGAGTAGAGAAAGTAAGAAGCAGACCACATGGCCCTTGAAGAAGAAGAAGAAAAAGAGGAAGGGGAGGAAGGCGGTTTGAAGAAGAAGAAGAAGAAGATAAGAAGAAGAAGAAGAAGAAGAAGGCAGCATAGTTACCGGGACCCCCTACTTTGGTAGGCAATCCCTTCTAGGATCTCGATTCTGTCGCTCTCAGAAAGGATCTCTCAGGGATCTTGATGTTAAAATTTCGGGATCTCTATCTCTCTGCTAGGGATCTCAATTCCCCTGTTGTTAGGGATGGAGGTCCCAACTTTAAAGACCAAGGCAACAACCAAACTGATGTTTTTTTTTGTTTATACCTAGATTGTAGTACGACCATATTTTTAATATAGTTGCATTGCTTTCTTGCTATAAATAATGAGATCCCTACTTTAAAGAGTGTACGTAATCCTAAATTATCATGAACTTTAACGTTGATAGCAAGATCCCCAAAAGTCGAGATCAAGATCCCCAAAAGGTTGGAATTCGACACAAACATTTGGGTATCTGGATCCCTAACATATGCATTGTACGGATAGCGTTTCCAACCATAAGGATCTTCTAACATTCCACGATCCCACGCTCCCGATCCCGATCCCGATCCCGATCCCGATCCCGATCCCAATCCCAGTACCATTCCCGTTACTGATCCCAACATCTATGGGCAGTAAGGTTCAAGAGTGAGAAACTGTCTCGAGAAGAAAAACCTTAACTACCCTTAATGTTGAAGAAACCCTCTCTCTCTCTCTCCCTCCTTTTTCCAAGATGAAGAAGAAGTAGGGTTCAAGAGAGTGAAACAATCGAGGAAAATAAAATAAAATTAACTGGCACTAAGATTGAAGAAACTCTCTCTTCTTTCTCCCTTGCTCAAACAAGACTGTTGTTGCAAAAACAATAGGGACCTAGAGAGAGAAATAGTAAAAAAACAATATATGTTCTCTTCTTTTATCTCTCTTGCTTTACACATTGAGATGATGATATAATATACCATAAAGTATTTGAATGAAAATTGGCCCTTTTCGTTAGTGAAAGTTCTAATAGCACTCTTCCATATTCACACTTTTCTAATAGTATCCCCTCCCCTTCTAATAGGGCCGCCTAGGAGCACGCCTCCGACTTTTTGAGCTTTGAGTTTCGGGATTTTATTCATGCTGCTTGTTTGGTAAATTCTCTTTCTCTCTCTCTCTCCTCTTTTTCATGCCACAGTGTAATACTTCTACAATTTTATGAAGCTTAATGCAAATACTTTCCAACTTAGATAGCACATGCTGAGCAATTTCAGTCTTTTTCGCATGAGCTTTGCACCTACCTCTCCTGCATTGTATAGCCATATGACCTCATAGGCCACTTTGTAATAACTTGTTTGGGCATGAGGCTCTCCATTACCTATACAATCTGGTTTTCTGGATTAGTAGAGGCTTATTCCATTGGCATATATTAGCAATCATGCTCTCAGGCTCTCGGTCTAGTTGGTGACCCTTCACAAATTGTCACTGGTAATAAAGAAATAAAGAACATCCATATTGCATATATTTGTCTTACTAAAATATTAGGTGATAAGTAAAACTTAATTCCAGTATCACCTTTTTTTTTTGATTCATGACGTTTTAGGACCCTAATAGCGAGAGGGTGAGGGAAGGAGGGAGGTAGCGAAAGAGTTAGTTCTTCGCTCTTGTTCTTTTGGCTTTGTTGTGTGGCCTTTGATGAGTTACATTGTTATCTTCATCTTTATTTATATATATATATATATATATATATAAACTCTTTTTTTTTTGTGAAGGTTGTATAACCACTTCTGTTTCCCCATGTGATTTATTTCTAATTTATGCTTGCAGGATATGTTTCGTTATCTAAGAGGGGATTGCTCCCACTGGTTTCTCTCTCACTTTCACTTAGATTGTAAGTCCATTTTGTCCATGAGCATGAAGATTAACCTCTATAAGTCCAATTTAGATGGTAATGTAGTTGTAAATACATGTAATACTCATTTTTGGTTGTCTTTATTAATTTTACATGAGTTGGTTATGGAGACTTTATTTACATTTTCTACTCCAATTGGCAAAAAGGGTTCCAATTGGATATCTCAGGCACTCCCCCACCATAAGGGAGGGTTTAATAGACAAATTTAAGAAAATCATAATAGCAATGAAAAGTGTTGCAGCCTATGTTACCTAGACACCAATGCAAGCATCTAAAATTTCACACAAGTATCAAGACAGGGCCTAAGACATCTCTACAAGTATTTCCAGACATACACACATACACCCACACATAGTACTAGCAAATGTGATGTGCGTTGTACAATGCTCTTATGGAGAAATTAGACAAAAATGATTTGTAAGTATTTAATAAAAATAATATTTTTAGATTTATTTCTTTTTTCATTCAATAATATTTTCAGTGCTGTTTAATTTTCTATTATACCTTTTCTAATTCAATTTGTTGGAGTATTCGTGTTTTGGTAAGCTATATATTATAATATGAATTCCTATTTTAGATTAGCATAGAAATTCCGTTTCAGAGTTTTCTAATTAAATTTTCTTTTTTAGTTTGTACCTTTTTATTCTCCATATAGATATTTTGCCTTTTTTTTTTTTTTTGGCAATTTTATCAATGAATTTACATACCTAATCAAATAGAGTTTTAAGCAAAGATATTTTAAGAATGTGAGTTTAGACAAAGAGAGATATTTTAGGAAATTCACTGGGAAAAAAAGTCAGAGCAGTTAGAAATTTAAAAGTCTTACTTGTATTTATTCTCTCTTATATATAGCTCATTAAAGTTTAAAAATTATAAAAATCTGATATTTCTGAGAAATGCAGACTAAAAATGTATATAAAATTACTCAATGTAAGTGAAAGTATGAATATTTCTTAACTCATCCTTAAGATATAATTTGGCGAATTACCTACCAAAGAAATTAATTAAAAGCCATTGTTTGCCTTTTCTATTTATTGTTTGACTTGTCTGTTGCCATCTTTTTGTCAAAAAAGATGCTTGTTCGATGATCTTGCTAATTTTTCTATTTATAAGTCGATTTTCTTTATTTATTAGTTAATTTTGATTTTTGTGGTTGCTGCATAATCTGCCACCTAGAAACCTACCTTAAGCATATAAAAAATAGCAGAAAAAGAACAGGAAAGTCACTGTTCAACATTCTATCTATGTTTTTACCCTTACTTTGAGCATATAGATGGTACTACTCAAGCTTAATTTGAGCATGCATAAGATTTCCTACATCTAAAATCTTTGATAGCGGAGTTGTTTTGCCACTTTTTTTCGTTTGTGATGATTGCTCCCAGCAGAAATGGTTTAATCACGTTTCATAAAAAATAAAGTTATAATTTCTTTTAAAGTCCATTTCATGCAATGCTTATAACCCACACCCCAGTTTGCGAAACCAAGCTCTTTTTGAAAAATTGATAGTATACTTTCTAATATACATGGCACAACTCTATATAGTACTAGTTGACTCATTAAGTGATCATCTCTTGTCAATTTTTTTTCTGCTATTACTTTGGTTAATTTTGCAATCCATGTCATGCTAGTAAGTAATCATGGCAGTCGAAAGTGAAGGGCATATCCTTGCGAAGCCCGTTCGATAACAGTCTAGGTGCCCGATAAGGCTTTTTTGTGAATTTTTTTTCATGATAGTTTATGTTCCCTTGAAGCCTAGATTGCTCAAGCTGCCCAAGGCTTCGATGCCCTCCACTCATTGAATTATAATACTCACTAACACAAGTCAATTCTCATTTCTTGTTTTAAACAACAGTATAACTTATGCTTTATAGTTTGTGCTTACTAAATAGTTTTTTTTTTTTTTTTTACTAACTTTAGGTTTTGGTTCCTTCAGATTATCAAGGACATACGAGGGGATTCTGTCTTGGTAAAATTTATTGCTCTGAGATCACAGCACGTCTAATAAATCAGAAAATATGGATATAGCAATGTATATCCATAAATGTTCTCCATACATATTAAGTTGATTGTAGATGGTATAGTCAACATTTCCTCAAATAAATATGAAGATATGGATCACGTAGGACAAGATACAAGTTCTACCTCTGAATTGTAAAATAAATATTGCTGGTGTAAATGTCCAGGCCCATAATGATTCTCTTTGAACCATCCAATGGCATGGTAGGCTAAATCAAATGGAGTTCTTTAATGTTAGGTGCCAAGTTTCTGTATCAAACTCAATGAGAACTGGGATATTCCCTTTGCCGTGAGAGATTAATGTCCAAATTATATGCAAAATGTAACTCCACTTGGCAAATGAAATTTCCAAGTCACATACAGTTCTTGTGATATACATGTCACTGTTACAGAATCTAAGACTTAGCAATATCCATATTGGTGCAGTCTGATGGGCATGACTTTTTGGATAGTGAATATTTGTTTGCTGTATTTGGCACTAGTTTCTTGTTATTTAGTATCTCAGTATAATGAAAGCTGAGTAACTTTCCATGTGGTTTACTGCAATTGATTCCACGAGTCTAATGCTTGTTTATGCAATAAAACTGCAGGTTTTTTTTACATACAGGTGATTTTCAGTTTTGTGCAGACTGCAGAAATGGAAACCAATTCCATAAGGTCTTGTAGCATCCACACCCTCATAGACCATATTTGGTATTCAGTATCATGTTCATCTCTTGGTCATCTCCATGGTATCTATTCCTCAATAGTTGATTTCACTCATTGTTCCATATTTTTATTTTGGGTACGGTTTCTATAAGGTTGCAACCTTAAACAATCCAATTAAGGTCACCTCCTAATTTTGTCATAACATGTAATTTTGGTGTAAGAAATTCTTAAGATTATCTAAAAATCTATTTTCATATCTAATTATAAAATTCTAGACTAAAAAAATGGTTAAAATCGAGTAGATCTATAAACATATGAAAATTTTGAAAATGGACAGTCTAGATAATGTGTGCAAGATGCACTATTTCTGGGACTCAAAAATCTTTTTTTTTTATTTTTTTATATTCATATATCTCAATGTCAAGATGATCAATTAGAGGGTTTTACAACATTAAACAACCTTTTCCAATGGATTTTTGAGGTGCATCTTTAATTCTACATTTTAAGGTTGCAACCTTATATAAACTTTTTCCTTTTATTTTTGTAACTTGTATTCTTGTTTTAGAATATTTATCAATATTTAACAGTGAACTGTAAACTTATATATGTGGTATGGGGCTTTAGTCTTCCTACTGCATTTCTTGTGTCATGCATAGGAAAACGTGGTTTAGGCTTAAATGAGTGCATATTTCCATATCTTGCAAGAAACCATAAATCTCGTTTGCTCAAGTTCATGTGCATGTGAGTTGTTATTACTGTATATGAAATGATCCAAATTACCATGTTGGAAATTTTTTACTAGCCATCATAAAGAGGTTGGATTTAAACACATCCTCAAGGCAAATGCGGATGCCAATGTTTTGGATAATGGTGTGGTAGGATGCGCGAAGTTGAGAGCCTTTGGTGGAGGATGGTTACTGTTTTATGAGATGCGACCTTTTCATCTCTATGATCTTCTAGTCTTTGTAATTGTTTTGCATTTTTTGTCATGAAATTTGCTTTCCATAAAAGAAACTCATCCATCTACATAAGGGAGAATAAATAAGAGTATCACTTTTTGAAATTAACAACTATTATTTTTCCTCTAAATTTCTTAAAGTGTCATCATCTTTTCTATCTAAACGCTCATCCTTGAAATATCTTTGCTCAACAATATCTTTGATTTTTTATGTAAATTCAATGGCAAAGTTGCCAAAATTTCATATCCATCTCTCCAAGAAGTTTCATCCAAATCTTGAGCTTGAAAGATAGGGGTTGTATACTATGAGACCATTTATTTTTGGTACAAGGTCATAATCGCAACTATGAGGCCTGCTTTGCTTTATGGGACAAAATGTTAGGCAGTAAAAAAACAACATAACATAGGATGAGGGTAGCATAGATGAGAACGTTGAGAAGGATGAGTGACAAGACAAGAAAGGATAGAATTATTATTATTATTTTTTTTAGTAAGGTTAACTTTTGTATTGCTAAGAAAGGATAGAATTCCAAATGAACATATTTGAGGGAACTTATAGCTGGCTCCAATTGGCAACAAGATATGGGAAAGTACGCGAGCTGGCTATGTGCAATGCATACCCAATACAACATTAGTTAGGAGGTATGATTTGGTTCAAGTGCAAGGCTCTAAAAATGGTAAGGGAAGACCTAAAAGGACATGGATGGAAGTAGTGAGAAACGATATGGGGATTTGTGGTCTTACTAATGGTATGACATTGATAGAGCAGAATGGCTGAACATGATTTGTATAGATTTATAACTGAGATAAGGCTTTGATGATGATATTGATGATGGCACAATCACGGTTAACCGTTAAATGCGAAGTCTGATAGTTTTGGGCATGTTACAAAATGTACTTTTTTTTTTAAACTTTGAGCGCATTTATTAGAACACCTCCAACCACTTGTTTTCTCATCGAACCACTTGTTTTCTCATCCAAACCGCCTAGAAAGATTGTGACCTCCTTGTGCTAAAGGTAAATGGGCTTACTGTGTACTTTCCCTTAAAAAATAATATCTTGGAAAGCGAACAAAAAAGAAGATTAAATAAAAATTTGGAAAGGTCTTTTATGTGCTAATTATGTTTATCACAAGTAGGAATTATAATTAGTATATTCTAAGGAAATTATCATAAATATACCTTAATTTTCGTCTATTTAGAAAAAAACCCTCAACATTCATAAACCTCGCCCACAACCTTTTTCTTCAATTTTGGGCATTTTTTGACCAAAACAACCTTCACGGTAGTTGTATTACCGTGAAGCACAATTACGGTACTTTTAAGTACCGTAAAAACTAACCCATGTTATACGACATTTTAAGTACAGTAAAGCTAACCCATGTTATACTGCACTCGAAATGTTGTAAACCCACCCATGTTTTAAAGAATTTTAAGTATCGTAAAAACTAACCCATGTTATACGGCACTTGAAATGCTATAAACGCTTTTCTCTTTTTGTTTATATTTACATCTTTCATTTCTAATTCTTTTTGTGTTTATCTCTTTTTTCTCTCCCTAATTCTTTTTAATATTTATCTCTTCTTTCTCTCTCTACTTTTTTTTTCTCTCTTCTTTCTTTCTCTCTCTAAATATTTTCTCTCTCTTTCTCTCTCTAAATCTTTTCTCTCTCCAACTCTCATTCTCTCTCTAAATCTTTTCTCTCTCTAACTCTCTTTCTCTCTCCGAAGATATTTGTATAACAACCTGTGACCTTACCCTCCCCTATAAAAACTCCCTTCAATCCCATCTCCAATGAAAATTAGACGGAGTCAGATTTGTATTGCGTTGGAATCACGTTTGTTGAGTTGATGAAGTAAGTAGAGAGAGAAAGAGAGTTAGAGAGAGAAAGAAGAGAAAAAAAATTAGAGAGAGAAAGAAGAGATAAATATTAAAAAGAATTAGAGAGAAAAATAAGAGATAAACATAAAAAGAATTAGAGAGAAAGAAGAGATAAACATAGAAGAGATAAACATAAAAAGAATTAGAGAGATGAAATAGATAAACATAAACAGAAGGAGAAAAAGGTTTACGGGATTTCAAGGGCCGTATAACATGGGTTTGTTTTTACGGTACTTAAAATATTGTATAACCTAGGTGGGTTTACTGCATTTCGAGTGCAATATAACCAATGTTCGCAAAATCGAATCGGAACGGTTAACCAGTTTTGGAGCTGGGAGCAGTTTGAATCAGAACCGGGCTAACCGGGGTGGTTAACCGTTTTAACGGGTCAAGTAGTTTTTTTTTTTTAAAAAAAGGTAAAAAATGTCCAAAAAAAAGAATTTAAAAAAATAGAAAAAATTGATTAAGTGTATACTATTATATTACATACATTTATCTTACAAAAAAAATTGAAACAACTTTTTATATAAATTAATATTTGAATACTCTTAAGATATGCAAGACAATTTAGAATTTGACATTACTTCAATTAATGAAGTTACAAAGTCCAACTAACAATGCTAGGAGTAATGAGAGCGACCAGGGGGAATATGATATTGTTGTGTTTCAGTATCAGGATTTACGGGGTGAAAAATCTGAGTAAGGCTTGGTGGAGTTTGTAATGCCGCAGTTGTGCCCCGTCGTCAGTTAGGAATATTTCTTGTAGTACCCCCTTGGCCAAAGTCTCCTAGACTCGTCTAGCTTTCATGCTCTCCCCCACCTTGTTCTGTGTTACCCCCGTCCTGTTCTATGTTACCCGCACCTAGTTCTGTGTTACCCCCACCCTTTCTGTGTTATGGCCCTCAATATCTTCAATGTTGTCATCATCATGAATAACCAGGTTACAGTGACAGCTACGGCTTCGTCTCTCCCTTGTTGAGTAACTTCTATGCCTCGATGCCTGGACTTCCTCCCGAGCCAATCTCATTAACTCTTCCTGTTCATCAGGCAGCGCATCATGTTGTGCCCCTTCACATTCTTGGATGACTGGTTCTTGCCAATTGTTTTCCATTGTCCCATCTGTTTCATCATCCTGTGCCTCATCTTCATCCTGTGTATAATTGTCATCCAAGTCCATTGCCATGTCTCTTTCATTAGATGTTGCAACATTCACATTATCATCCATATCGGCAACTGCCCCACTAAGAAAATCTTGGTCTAGTAGTGGGGTCCTTAGTGACACCCACTAATCGGCGAGGTCCCTTCGAAAGATGTAATCAAGGTTGATCAGCGTGTATTCTGTGGGGGTCGTCCTTATATGTTTCTCTCTCAATTTCAAATTATAATGAACGTACACCAAGTTGTGCAACGTCTGTGTCTTTGACCTATTCCATTTCGGGGCGTGTATCCACTGAAATGTACTCCAGTTTCTCTCACAGCCCGAGGCAGCACAGGTTTGACTCAAAATTCTAACGACAATGTTTTGCAATTGCTTTGTTCGAATTCCGTGTATCGTCTACCATTGTGCTGACACAAACATAGAAACACTTAACAATAGAAAATAAATTGATTTAAATAAAACCACAAATAGTAGTGTATTAAACTTATTGCGAGTTTTAACTTAAAACTAACCTGGGTGCAATTTTGAAGCTGCTTTTTTGGCATTGTTGTATGCAAATTCCCCATTTTTTTCCGTGTACATGATATGCTAGAAATAACAAGATGCATATACAAGAAATTAATAGTACATATAAATGCAATTCATTATTGTAAATTGAAATTTTATTACATACACATTTTTATTAAGGTTTACCTGTTGCATACAGTCCATCTGAGTTTCAAGATCAAGTTCAAGCCTGTAGATGCAGTTTCTTACCCCCTCCATGATATCTGCATCATTTAAAGTGGCATTGGAGTACAAATTTTGTGGATTAAGAAAGAACCCTGCACATGGTTTGTTATATTATTAATTACGGTAACTTTTCTCGGAGTTGAGAAAGAGTCACGAATTGCGACAGTGAATCATAAATTACCTGCTGCATGGATATCCTGGTGCAGTTGGTCTCTCCACCTACGATCAATCCAATATCTCTTCATTCCATATGTTATTCTCAAATATAGCTTCCCCTGCACGTCTCATTGCATCGAACAGAAACCCCATTGCAGGTTTATCATCAGAGTCACTTAACCTCAACGCCCATTCTAAAGGTTTAGTTACAGAAACTACATGGTTACATCGAGCCCAAAACCTCTTATTGAGAAGGGTGGTTTCAACCTGCCTTCCAAGTTGACTCATTGCTGCCTTATCAGTCTGCCATTCATTAGAGCGTATCATTGACCTCAATCCTGCCTTGTTTACCAATATCGATTGTATCGTAAGGAACGCTGTAGCGAATCTAGTAGTGGACTCCCTGACAATCTCTCGCATGCAATGCTCCCTCATCAAAGCATGGAGATACGTGTGATTGTATATAAAGCTTGTAATCAACGTGCTCTTCAAAATACAATATTTAACCCTCTTAAGCTTCCCTATTTCCTTGAGCATCAAATTAATACAATGGGCAGCACAAGGAGTCCAATAAAGATTGGGTCTTCTCTCCATTAGCAACAAGCTTGCTTTTCTGTAATTCGCAGCATTATCAGTCACTACTTGGACCACATTTTCAGGCCCAACCTCATATACAATTTTTTCTAGGTGTGCGCATATCAGTTTCCCAGTATGTCTCTTTATCGATAAATCAATGCTAGAGTGGTAAACAATGCCCCTAGGGCAACCTATTAAAAAATTGACAAAATACCTATGGGACTTGTCCTTCCAACCGTCAGGCATGATGGTCACTCATGTATTTGGCCAACAGACCTTGAACTGTGCAATATGCTTATCAACATCATGAATAACAACTTTTAAACGTGGCCCTACAAGCTTTTTCGCAGTTGGACTTCTAACACGTGGCCCGGCCTCAGCTATAGAAGCTACCATCTGTGGGTAGAAGTCTGAGCTTGCAGAATTAAATGGAATTGCATTAGCATACCAGAACATGCTAATCATCTTTCTCGCTTTTTCTATTAATACACCTGCTGACGAAAATTTTAATTTTTTTTTATGATATTGTGACTTGTGGGGATCAAGTCTAGAGGCTTCGCGAGTCATTGATGGCACATCTATGGGTTCATGTCGTTGAGTAGTAGATGGCCGACTATAAGAGGATGGGCGACTAGAGAAACTACATCTCAATCTACTAGATGTGGATCTAAACAATGAAGGCCCACATCCTCCCCTACCCGGTACTATATGTTCTTGACGTTGACGAATGCACCATCCCTTCTCCCATACATCTCTTGAATTTCCATTTATCTATAATTAAGCTCTTGAATACTGGCAATCCTAGCTCATTCCATTTGCGCCTCAAATTCTGCCTCTTGGTCATCCTCCTCATCTATTAGACTTTCGTACCGCCTCCCTATCTCCTCTGCATCCCTGTCTCTCTGCACTTTTTTTCTTTTTCCTTCTGTAATGATTTTATCATTTGTTGTTTTACTTCTGGTGGCACTTCTTTACAACCGGTAACATTACCCTTTACCCAAGCAAGATGTTCTTTTAGGGCATAAATACCACCACACATTTTCTTGTTACAAAAATTACATCAAGTTCTTCCTTTGTCATTCACTTTTGTACCATACTGTCATGTCACATCTCCCCTTCGCATCTTATTATTTTCTTGTAAATTTTCTTGAACATAAAAGTTCATTAAAAAAATATTTATTTGGGAAATCACTCCACCAAGGGGACCTTGTAAGCATGGATATTTAAGCCCTACTTTCTCATGAAAATGAACAACTTACAATACCATCCAATAGAAAAAAAAAAAATATAATTAAGATGACCATGAATCACCATATCATTCAATTAATATTTCTCGATAAAAAACATGCTTGTTTGCCTCTAGCCATGAAAGTTGAAAAAGCCATGCATGTGGGGAATGCATTAAGAAATGTGGTGCTTTTAAACCGAGATTGAAGTGATTTTCCTAGTTATTGGAGAAACACGGGGTAATACTAGGAAATATGTTTTCTAGAGGGCTAAGGTCAAGTAAATCCTTCAATGGGGAATATGAACAAAAATAAGTGCCCAAACCTTTCCCAAAGCACATGGTACACCATGAAATTGAATAAGAGCAGCAACATATTAAACAAGAAGTAATCCATATAAAGATACCTCAATTCTTGATGAGCAGTTTGGAGTTCATGTGATAGTGACCCTTGCCATGAATATATATTCAAGGTAAAAAGTATTTCTCAAAAAGGTTCTAAATGGATGCATCAGAAGGGAAAAATACATCCGCTTCCCAAAAGTGGAATTTAATACACTCATTGCTATAAGTTTAAACTATAAAGCATGCATTGCTCCAATGAGTTCTACAAGCTAGTACAATAGATCAATTATGTATGTTGATCAAAATTGAAGATCTGATAAGATATGTTGCCAAAACTGAAGCCTCTATACAAATGGGCTTTAAACACAATTAAAGTTGAACAACTAAATATATCCATTTTTCATAACATCGCTGCATACATAGAGATATAAAATCCTAATTGCTGCATACATAAAGATATAAAATCTTAAGACTTTATGACACAATTGCATAATGAAGTATAGCCAACAGGTAGTCCGATACTTAAAGAATACTTGGAATACTGTGTGTTTTTGAATCAAAATGACTCCACAAAATCAAATCATTCATAAAAAATGTCTCCCTAAAATTTAAAGAACACTTGGAATACAATTTTTTTTTTATTGAATATATGTATTTATATATTCTCATATTCATCACAAAATACATATTTATAAATATATATATATATTATATAACATTAAAAACAAAAAAACCCTTAAATTCCTAAAATCAAGCTCCAAATTTCTTTTTTGTTGTTAAAAAGTCGTTCTTTTATTTATTGCAATAAATAATACTAGTTAACTATTGTTTGAAAAATCCTAAAAAAGCTGCAAAATTAAGAACATTTTTTTAAAAAATTGGGTTCGGGCTTACCTTGTCTGCTTCAATCTCAAAATCGAGCCCCAAATATCTCCATTTCAATGAAATCAGGAGTCTTGAAATGTATGTATCTCTATGATCATTATAATCCCCAACTTTTTATCGAAAAAAATTGAAAAACCAGGCCTAAATCAAATGAATGGCGGATTTTTTATAAAAAATTGAAGAACACCAAAAAACTCACCAAAAATTCACCAAAATCGATCTAATCTTGGAGTTTTTTATTCAATATTGATGGATTTATAGAAGATTTGAAGGTATAGTACAATAATTGAGCCTAAAAAACAAAAAAAGGCAGGGAAAAGCATAAAAAGCTGCAAAAAATGGCAGATCACGGGTTCTGCCCAAATAACGGGCACTGTTACAAATAACAGCTGTTATTTTGTTATGTAGCCCGATATAAACGCCAAACCGGTTCAAGGCCAAACCGACCAATTTTTTAGCCGATTTTTTCGGGACGATGCATTTTTTTTCTAGTACACTAAAATCGAACCTAACTGGAATTGCCATCCTACTTGTAGCGAGCTAACCGGCCGGTTCCAGTTTCGACCGGCCGGTTTTTCGAACACTGAGTATAACATGGGTTAATTTTTATGGTGCTTAAAATGCTGTATAACATGGGTAAGGTTTTACGGTACTTAAAGTACCGTAATTGTGCTTGATGGTAATACGACTGCCATGAAGGTTATTTTCGTAAAAAAACGCCCAATATTGAACAAAAAGGGTGTGGGCGAAGTTTATGAAAGTTGAGGGTTTTTTTCTAAATAGACAAAAATTAAGGTATATTTGTGATAATATCCCTAAATTATATAATAAAAAGAAGGAATTAGAAAATTCAGGTAAAAATTTTAAAAGCCTTAAAAATTTATATTGAATGAATTTAGAGAAATTTACGTATAGACCGTATTGGGGGGTCAATTACAAAATGAAAACATGTTTGTTCCAAATTATGGGCGGCACCCCTCCTCTCCCCGACATTTTTTTTCTTAAGTTACACCTTTTCCGGTAAACTGAACGGGTGGTTTTTTTTAATTTGAATGAAAAACAGTTGTCTGGTATTCGAAACATCTGACAACCATCTCTATCTTCTCCAGTTCAGCAATATTCTTTCTCCTTATCTCTAATTGCTGGCAGGAGCCTGAAGTTGAAGCAGTTGTGCAAGGTCGAAAGAAGAGAAAAAATGACGTAAAAAGATAAGCTGTTCAAGGGAGAGAAAAGATGATGCAGAAAGATTAGCTGTTCAAGGGCCAATGCATAAAGAAAACTCTTCCTGTTAATCGCCATGGCAAAGCCCCATCCACTCTCAAAGGTAGTCCCTGCTTAATCATCTTTTCCCTCCAATTTACTTTTTCCTTTTCAGGTTGCGGTTTATTAATGGTTTTCCCATTGTTGCAAGAAAAAGATTTAATAGCCTTCCAATATCACGAAAGATATAGAGACGAACAGAGTATTCTCTTTATCTCTTAATTTTTCTTTTTTCAACATATTGGCTTCCATTTTTTAGGATATTTTCATTTTCCCCGGTGACATATTTGGTTCAATTTGCTCGTCCAATCGCCAAATTTCGGAGTTTAGAGATAGAGAGAAAGAATACTGTTGAATTGGAGAAGATAGAGAAGATAGAGATGGCTGTTCGGTATTTCAAACACAGGACAACTGTTTTTCGTTCAAACTAAAAAACCCACGTGTACGGTGTTCCATTTATCGAATGGGGGGGTAACTTGGGAAAAAAAAACCGCCGGGGAAGGGGGGGGTCTGCCCCCTGTAATTGGGAGAAACATGTTCCCATTTTGTAATTGACCCCTCCAATATGGTTCGTACGTAAATTTCTTATGAATTTGAAATAAAAAATGAATATTTTAGTTCTCAATTAAATATTTTAAAAATTATTTTACTCTGCAGCTCGTGCAATACATGTTCCATTTGTAATGGTTTAAAATTTTAAATTGTGAATTTTCTGGGCTCGTCATAATACCCTTGTATTTTCTAGTAACAGTTATGAATGTAGTAACTTGGGACCTTTTATAATTGGAAACAAAATACGAATGTAAAAGTCCCTTTATTTTGTGTCAATTTTGTTGATCTTCTGTCGTAGTAATCAAGGTACTTGTGATGTTCGTACTTGTTGAAATCCAAAAGAAATCTGAAATTCTAGATTATATGATATTTAGTTGTTGCTTTTTCTTTCATTATGTGTACTTGAAATTGCTATAAAACATGATCTGGACCTTGTGATACCTGCAGTACATAGTTGTTGGGATCATGAGCGAGAATGGTAGCGGGATCGGGATCGGGAGCGTGGATTGTGGAATGCTAGAAGATCCTTAGGGTTGGGAATGCTATCCATACAATGCATATGTTAGGAATCGAGATCCCAAATGTTTATATCGAATTCTAACCTTTTGAGGATCTTGATCCCGACTTTTGGGGATCTTGCTATCAACATTAAAGTGTATGATAATTTAGGATTATGTACACTCTTTAAAGTAGGGATCTCATTATTTATAGCAAGCTAGCAATGCAACTATATTCAAAATATAGTTGTACTACTAGCTGGCTATAAACAAAAAAAAATCATTAGTTTGGTTGTTGTCTTGGTTTTTAAGGTTGGGACCCAGATCCATAACAATAGCGGAATCAAGATCCCAACAGTGGGATTGAGATCCCAAAATTTAAAAATCGAGATCCTTGAGAGATCCTTTTTGGGAGCTACAGAATCGAGATCCTAGAAGGGATCTCCTACCAAAGTAGGAGGTCCCGGTAACTATGATGCAGTATGATCTTCCAAAGCAAGAGGCAGTTATCCAATTTGTTATTGGGGCCATTCAGGCAGAAGCTTTCAATCTGAAGACTCTCTATTTGATTTGCTCCTACACCATTGGTAAACATAATTTTGCTTTTTGCTTCATGTTAAATGTGCCACTGAAATGATTTAGAAAATTGTAAAATTTGACATTAATATGTTTAATCATTCAGGCTCGCAATTGCTTATGTTGATTCTTATTTACCACAATGCTGATAGTTATCTTTTGCCAATTGTAAACACAAAGTGTGAGGTAGGTTGTGGACTTCTCGAGACTCAAAGATTACCCGCACTAACAATTTTCTCTATTGAATTTGTTACTTATATTGGGATTTCATAGTTTCTAACAATTCACATTTGTTATGAACCCTTGTGCTTAGTTCACTACTTCATTGACATGCATTTCTATGTGTCTCTCTTTTGTGTGTGTGCCCGTCAATGAGTAAATAACTTGACTTGGAAGAGCTCCTATGCTTTGGTGTTGATGGGACACCTTAGTGTTGTTATACAAGGCAAAGCAAGCCACCTGCCTGTTAGCATGGTGAGCTGATGTTATTACATCAGTGAACAATCCACCTCGTACTACTAACATGAGGGAATCAAAGTCATCTGGTTGCTGACCTATCGATAAGTCCTTTAACAAAACGATGCTCTTTATTATTATATATGTTTACACAATGCATATTGGAAATATTTGGTTATTGATGATATTGATTAGTTGTTCTACCAAAGTTTGATAATCTCAATCTTATATATTCAAAAAAATTCGATACACGTGAGGATGCCTACTTATATTTTTGTGATATTATTGTTATGTTTTGCATATTGTTACTTCATAAGTTAGAGATCTATAAGTTACTTCATAAGTCAGAGATCCAGAAACATGTAAGCTAGAGTTCCAGAAACATGGTAAAGAGCATAGATACTAGAATCTCTCCTCGGACCCCACGATTCCGGTTCCAAAACCCGTTTCCGCATTTCCGTTAAGGAAACTCCATGGAAACCATTTTTTTGAACCTAGGAAGCTTGATTCCTTTATTTTGGAATGTCGATTCCGTACCTAGGTGGGAATCTTTTTTTGTAACATAGGAAACTCGATTCTTTAATTTCGATATCTCGATTCTTGACATATGTGAAAGCCTATTTTCAGAACCAAGGAAACTAGATTCCTTAATTTCGGAATCTTGGTTCAACACTTCTTTTAAAAATATTTTTCGGAACCAAGGAAGCTCGATTATTAGTTTCAGAATCTCGATTCCTTAATTTCGGAATCTCGATCCAACAGATCTAGAGAAACTTGAACCCCCTAATTGTGGATAGGCGCTCCCAAATTGATTGAATCTGGCTTCCAATGAGGTTTAAATATTGATTCCATGTTAAATGATACACGATTCTACAAGTAAAGGAACTCATTTCGTCAGGGTTTTGAATCATCTACACTGTATAAAACATTGGTTTCTTGTAAATAATAACCACAAAAGTAATGTTTATTTTCTAGTGGATATCATGCTTTAAGGTCCCAAACGATAGCATTAGGCGGCATGTGTATTAGAAGGGGGTATTATTATTTATGAGGCATGTATTTTAGAAGGAATTTAATGAGATTGTGTTGCTTTTTTAATTATCTTTATTATGTTTCTTATATTTGCATTAATGTAAACTGTTATAGTTTCTTTACCTTGTTAATAGTTATGTGAATTGCTTAAGTGAGCTTGCACCATGTCTCCCCTTGCAACATTGCTTAGTATTGTACTACGGATTGCAAAATGGTTATTACTAATTTTATTTTTACTTTTTTTTGTTTGATTTAAATGCCTATAGAATAATGTTCCTTATATTTGCGGTGATGTAAATTGCCTTGGTTTCTTAATCTTGCTCATATGTTATGTAAAATGCCCAGAGAATATGTTTCTTATATTGGCGGTGATGTAAACTGCCTTGGTGTCTTAATCTTGCTCATATGTTATGTTAAAAGACTGCTTAAATGATCGTACACCATAGATAGCCTCGCAACATTGCTTAATATTGAAATACTGAATGTAAAGTGGTTATTAATAGTGCTAATTTTATTTATTCGCCTCTAATTTAAATTCCTATAAACTATTGAAATCATTTAATAACATATAAAGCAACACACATAGATTGATAATTGAAAGCTTAGAAATTATATATTGTGCAATTAAAAAAAAGTAACAATATGTCATAATAGAGAGAGAGAGAGAGAGAGAGAGAGAGGCAGGGGAGGGGAAGGAGGGGGGCTACAACTTGTTCCTTCCTCCACTCTTTCGAGTTGCTGCGAGGAGCTTTTGTGTAATGACAGAAGATGTTGGAGGAACTCGAATTGTAGCAGACGATGGAGACACTCTTGGGGTGGAAGATGATGGATGCACTCTTGGGGCGGTGCTTGGTGAAGGCTGGTTGAGGACGTGCTCGATGGTACCTTTAGTTGCCAATACATCGGGGTGGCTTGGAGTACTAGGTGGCTCTCTTGAAGTACCGGATGGAGTGACAGATCCCAAAGGCAATGTAGACACAACTCTGTCATCATCAACATTGAGATGTGCATCCAACGATTCGAGAGCCTCTATGTCATCCTTGAGGTGATCGTCTTCCGGATGAGAGTTCCAATTCTTATATTTCTCTTTGTAGTCCGCCCGCAATCTACTCAATAGTCTGTCATTGTAATGTATATACACCAATGATTCACAACTTTCCACATTCAACCGATTTCGTTTAACATTATGTATGTAGCTATACGTGTTCCAACATCTCTCTGCACAAGAGGAATTAACAGTTTGTGACAACACCTTCATCGCAATTGCATGCAATTCTGGAGTACCACCACCATACATGACCCTCCATGACACTGCTTCCATAGAACCCCTATCAACAATAGATGGAGAGAGGGCGAAAACCCCTCTATTCCCAAGAAAATCACAAATTTGTTGCAACACCTTCCTTCGTTCCATATCATCTATAGTCAGTACATCAAGGGCTATGTGGTAACATGCAGAAACTTCTGGGTCCTGGTGGGGCTTCATCCTCCTTTCACCCCAGGTGCTAGTGTAGCCAACCACTCTCGTGAATTATTCTTAGGACTGAGAAGGAATGCCAAACAATGCAATGATCCATGACTAAAGCCTTAATCCTTTGGAATAACACATGCTCATCATATAGGGCCACCGCAATTCCCCCAACACAGTATCCATGCGCTCGTATGCATCTCCCACGACAGCTCTATCGCTATCAGTAAACTCTATTGTCTTCCATATTGGCCTTGTAAAAGACAATATCTTGTACAAGACAATATCAATTTATTCATCTTCCAAAATTCGTCGTCCATGATAGTATCGTGGACGATACCATGTTGATTATCTAATGTGCCTCGTTTTAAACCTTCCCACTCACTACCCAACACTAAAGACGTCAAGGCAACTCTCACTTCTATCAATCTCCTCAAAATGATATAGTGATACCCAAACCTCATCTTCTTAGCCTTAAGAAGTTCTAAGTTAGAATAGGTCCGAAAAATGTACAAGCATCATGTATGATTACAGTGTTTGTGAACGAAAGTAAAAGATGGAGTTTTTTTATTTTTGTCAACAGTATCCTTCATTAGCAGACTCAAAGTATGAGCCAAGCAACCCGACCAAAAAATGTGGGAATGACGGCGTTGAATTATAGCACCTGCACCTTTTCAATTGGCCGCATTGTCAGTACGGCTTGAACCACATTATACGGTCCAATCGACTCTATGGCTTTCAAAAGGATATCAGTAATCACTTGACTAGTCTTTTCAACTGATGAACTATCAATGCTATTAATTAATATGGCCTTGCCAGCTTATACGTCCTTGACATTAATCAAAGACTCGTTCTTAATATTACTCCAACCATCAAACATAATGGATACACCATAACTTCCCCAATCACTCCTAACTGCACTCAAAGCTTGATTGATCCTACTTCTCTCTTTGTCAAGCAATGTTGTTCGGATCCTTTCGTACTTAGGCGCCACATAGCCTTTTGGGCTGTTATTAACAACGTAAATCACTTCATGGAAACTTGGTTCCTACGTAACATTGAAAGGGATGCCGTGGGCATAAAAGAAACGAGCCACCGCAACGTCCACATCATCTCTTGCCTGAACATTACATAAATGTGGGATCTTGGTCTTGGTATTACCCTTTTTTTTTTTATCAAGACTTTCGGTTTGCACTAATGATGGAAACAACGATTTATGCACCGAACATCCAACATCATTTTTATTTTGGCCTTTTCTCCTATATAATCTTTGGGCTTCATCCTCCTCAAACTTTAATGCCTCTCACTCTTCCTTAGATAATTTTGGGCAACTTGATATCCCTTTAGACCCTTTAACCAATGATGGTTACAATCAGGGTTTAAAACTCGACGAGTCGCTGGTTCGACTCAGGAATCGGCACCCCTGTGCCGGTTCCAGCAAAGCACGCAGAACCACCCGTGTCTAGAGAGAACCGGGCGATTCTGAATAGTGAATCGCCTGAGTCATTGTACAAACACGAGTGAACAGTAAAAAACTTTGTGAATCATCAAAATTTGGCTTTTTTTTATCATTTTTTTGCATTTTCAGTCTTTGAATCGAATATTTCAACTTTTATCTTTAACTTTTCAGCCTTATTGTTTGATATATTGGAGCTTTAATTTCGATCACAAATCATCGGATTTGTGAAGAACTAAGGTTTCCGCTATTTCTTAAATTTCAACCAAAATAGGGCATCATTTTTTATAAAATCATAAGGTTATTAATCTAAAGAGTGTTATTAAGAAGAAATTATTCCTACTTTTCGATTATTTTGGTCGATTACAAGTCAGATTTTGGTTTGAAGCCACGGTTGCAAAAAAACAGGTAAGAACTTCGGTTTTCTGCCTTTTAATCGATTGTATTCAAGTTTTAGCAAATAATTTGTTCATAGTATAGGGGTTTGATTCCTTATAATATTATTTATCATAAAATGTATCCAATTAGATCTATTTTGTTTGATTTGAGGTGGATTTTTGAGTTCGAATCATTGTTGTCAGGTTGGGTTTGCGTTTGTTTTTTTTTTCTTTTTTTTTTCGGTCATTCATTGGATTACAGAAAAAATAGGTCACAATTTTTTATGAAATCAAAGGGAAATTAGTCGTGATTGTGTTATTCATCAGAAATTGTACACCTTGTTGATTTTGGTTGATTATAAGTGAAGTTTGGATTTGAAAAGTCGGTTTCTGAAAAACATGCATTTTCTGCCATTTAATTGATTTTGATCAGTTTTTGTAACAGTTTGTGTTTGTATCATGGGGTTTTAGTTCTTTATGATGTTATTCGGAAATATTTGTATCCTATTTTCCATTTTTTGGTCAATTTGTAGTGGATAGAGTCATGGTTTTGTGAAGAACAGTTAGGGTTCTTTTTTTGTTTATTTTTTTTTTATGTGAAACTACAAATATGAGACGAATTGAAGCACTATTATGAAGTATTTCAGAGGGGTTTTGAAGGTAATATTGTTCTTCAATTGATTTTGGGTGTAATTTGTTGGATTAAGCGATTTTTATTGCTCGATTTCTTAAGAAATGGAGTTGTGGCTGCGTTTCTCAGAAAAATGAAATTTTGATGATCGATTTTTCAAAACAATCGTGATTTTCTGAAAACTTGTGAAAATCGTGACTCGGTTTTGATTATCATGAGGAATTACATTGTATTTTTTATTTTTATTGTTAAATTTTTAATGCAAAAAATTGTATGTTAATACATAAAATGTATGCATACTATTGATAAATATTTTATCATTATATTTTCTTGAGTGACTATATCATTTTAAATATTATGTGGCATGTATGTATATTCTTGGTATTAAATGTATGAATATCATTGTAAAAAAATTGTGGCATATATGATAATCATATTATCATGCATTTTTCAATTTTATTGTTAAATTTTTAATGGAAAAAAATATATGTTGATACATAAAATGTATGTAAATTCTTGATAATTGAGTATTAGGCATGTTTGGAGCTTGCATTTTTAATTATATTATCTTGCATTTTGGTAATTGTGCTCATTTTAATCTTGGGATTGTGCCCACATATTATGATATACTTGCTAGAAACTAATTTTAAAAGAGGTTTTGTAAGTGGGCTAGGCGGTGCTATTATGATAACCAGAAATTAAATTAACTTATATTTTTCAATGTTATTATTAAAATTTTAATACAAAAAATGGATGCTGCTATATAAAATGCAGGTATATTCTTGATACATATTTTATAATTATATTATCTTGAATGACTATATCATTGTAAATATTATTTGTGGCATTGTGAATGACTATATCATTGTAAATATTTTTTGTGCCAAATGTACGTGTAGTGGCATTATGGATGACTCTATTATTGTAATTTTTTTTCTTAATTCTAAGTGTGACTTATACAGACTCTTTTTATCTATAATGTTGCATAAATATTTGTGACGAGTCCATATGTATTGGCATTGTGAATTGCTATACCATTGTAAATATTTTTTTTATTGATACTATATCATTGTAAATTTTTTGTTCTATATGTAGTGGCTGATAGAGACTATTTTTATCTATAATGTTGCATAAATAAATTAATTTTGCCAGTAGGAACTAAAATATTTTTGCTAGTAGAAGTATTTTGCATTAATAACAAAGATAACTTTATGAAATACCCCTACACATTATCACTACACATGGTGAGTATTTTTCATGTTGAATTGTCGGGTTAATTTTTAACCATTTACATATTAAAACAGTTAAACCATGGCAAGATCCAGGGAAGACCCTGGATGGCAACATGGGGTGAGACTTGATCCCAACAAAAAAGACAGAATTATTTGTAATTACTGCCAAAAAGTGATTAGTAGTGGGGTGCATAGGTTCAAGCAACACTTGGCAGGGGTTAAGGGAGATGTTTCGGCGTGCAATAGTGTCCTTAGTAATGTAAGAAAGCAGATGGCAGCCATTCTCAAGGCTACCAAAGGTAAAAAAATTTCAAAACAAAGGATAGATGAGGAGATAGTTGGTTTATATACGCCTTCGATCGGGAATGATCCAGAAGAGCAATATAATAATGACTTGGAGATGGCCACAATAATGAGTTTACAAGAAACGTACCAGAGGGAAAGCGGGTTTAGAATGCCTGGTGGTTATGGCATGGGCATGCATAGTGGGCCTAGCTGGAGCATGCATGGAGGGCCCAGCTGGAGCATACATGACGGGCTCAGCTGGAGCATGCATGGAGGGCCCAGCTAGAGCATGTATGGCGAGCCCAACTCGAATATGTATGAGGGGTTGGTGGCAATATGTATCCAAAGGAACCGGACGTTGAAGAAATTGTTCCTGGCTTATCTAGGAGTGTCAGTATTGTAAGTTCTGATCGTATAGACCGATTTCTTTCAAAGCCTAAGTCACAACAGATGACCCTCAAAGGCATGGTGAAAAGTACGAGGAATATGTTGAGCAGATATGTTGGTAAATGGTTCTACGATAAAAGGGTATCTTTTGATGTAACCTATAGCCCATATTTCTCATCTATGGTCAACGCAATCTAGAGAGCCGGGTCCGAGGTAAAGGCCCTGACTGCATATGAGTTCAATGGGCCGATCTTGGATGAAGAGGTGGAGGAAATTAGAAAGTGGATTGAAGAATATAGACAGAGTTAGCCAAGAACAGACATTACTCTCATGAGTGATGGTTGGTTGAATAAAGTTAGCAAAAAGGAGTTTCTTAACTTCTTGGCCTATTCCCTAAAAGGAACAACCTTTTTGTCTAGTAAAGACGTATCAGGGATAAAGAAAGATACAAACTTCTTAGTAGGACTATATGATCAGATAGTGGAGAAAGTAGGAGATAAGCATGTAGTCTAGTTTATTACGGACAATGCGCGTGCATGTGTTTCTGCAAACAACAAGTTGATGGATAAGAAGAAGCATCTAGTATGGACCTGTGGACCCCGTGTGCTGTACACAACATCGATCTTATGTTAGAGGAGATCGGTTTAGATCAAAATTGTGAAGGAGACTTTACAGAACTCGAGGTTGGTGTCAAGATTTATATATAACCACTTTAAAATCTTATTTTTGTTCAAAGAACAGTCTAAGAAAAAAGAGATAATTAGGCCTGCTATAACCCGCTTTACGACAGATTACTTGGCTATGGACTCCATTCGAGAATCCGAAGGTACATTAAAGAGATTGTTTATCAGTGAACAGTGGTTAAATGACAGTCCCTTGAAGTCCAGTATCGGGCTAAAAGTGGACGACATAGTCACAAATAGGAGGTTCTGGTCTCGATGTTCCAATGTCGTAGAGGCCACTACTCCTTTGGTCACGGTGTTAAGAATGGTGGATGCTAACAAGAAAACTACCATGGGCATCCTTTACGAAGGTATCAAGAGGGCCAAATCAGCTATTGGGGAGAAGTGTAGTTTTACTTGTAAAGTGATCAAGATTGTAGAAAGAAGGTGGAACACTAAATTTAGCCGTCCAATTCATTATGCAGGTACATATATATTTATATCCTTAGAATGTTTAATTCTAAATTATTTTTTTATGAAATTTTAAATGACCTTTCTCTATCTATATATTTTCTAAGTTACTACTTCAACCCAAATTTTTCTATTTGACACCTGAACATCCCCACAAGATTATGGAAGGGGCCAGATACATTATTGCTAGGCTAGAGAGAAGCCATCGAAACTAGGTAGCTACGATACAAGAGGTAATATTTAATATTTGGGTAAGAACTTCATTGAGTTGTTATATTTGTGCGGAATAATGCACGAAAACGAAATATTTTGTTTTAGCTTGTTATGTATCGGGATGTTATTGGATCTTTCAGAACTAGACTTGTTAGGAATTCTCGAACTAAGATGGATCCAGGTTAACCTCTAACTAATATTTTGTTCATTCATATCTTTAATTTTATGAATTGTTCTTGTCCTTACAATGTTTTTTGTATTTTAATCCAGCTGAATGGTGGGAGATATATGGTAGTGATGTACCTCACCTAAAGAAGATAGTAATCAAGGTGCTCTCCTAGACATGTTCTGTTACTGGGTGTGAGCGAAACTGGAGTACGTTTCAATAGTTGCATACTACTAGGAAGAATCGACTCACTTTGGAGAGGCTTCATAAACTAGTCTACGTTCATTACAACTTAAACCTTTGAGAGTGGCAAATAAGAAGGAAGCTTGAAGACTACGGGACGATAGACTTGGAGACAATATTTATCATAGACACAGCAGAACAATGGGTAGCAGAGGAAGAGGAGCAAGTGTTGCACAAGAGAGCGTTCCTTAAGGATATCAGTGATGAGCAACATGAAAGAGGAAGCAGCCTGCCAACATATTGATAATTCATCGAAGATATCGGTGATATTGCACCTAATGAGGGAGACTGGGAAGGGGGTCTAAGGGAAAATGAGAGAGATGATGATTCTGAGGCCACCCTATCCCAACCAAATTATTCACATATCGAGTACCAACAGTAAGAGGGTAGAGCCGAGTACGACAATGTAGGTGAGCATGAAGGATGGACAAGCTTCGGGGATTTTGAATTAGGAGCATAACAAAACACTAACACTCAAAGATTTGGGTATAATCAGATGCCCATTAATTTGGATGATTCATTTTTAGATCAAGTCAATGAATTGTCACGCGAACTCTATCAATGGCACCAGTGTGACCAAGATAAGGAACGACGTCGTCTGTCATTTTATTTTTGAGGTTGTATGTTACGAATTGTATGCTTTATTGTAGTCCATGTATGATGATATACTTAATCCATGATAATTCTATGCTTATCCTTTTGTGTGATGTAAATTAAATGGTAAACAATAGTTCATACAGGGAAAGAACATATCAATATTCACATATTCAAGCAAAAAAATGAAAATTCTTAATGGAGTACCCCCATTTCTTATTAGATTCCTAAAAAACAACATTTATAATGAGTTTGAATAATTTTTTCAGATTTGTTTTAAGGCTTAATACTACCGATTCGGTTGATTCCCGATCCGGATCGTCGATTCATCGATCCGGATGGGTTTTTGAGGTGCCCGATCTGGGGCACCGATCCGTTTTTTAAACCACTGGTTACAATAGATGCGCCCGTACACGTACATAGGATCTCGAAAAGGGGTTTCTCTGCAATTGAAATTACATGTCGACTTCTTCGTACCACCTCTCCCCTTGCCATAATTACCTATGATTGGCACATACTTCCACAATGGAGTAGAAGTAGGCTCTTCGACTTCTTCTTCTTCTTCCAACACTACAATCACATAATCAGACCCAAAAAATCAGCATACCCAATTTTCTCCTCTATACCAACACCCAAATACAAATAACCTCTGAAAACTAGTTTAGTGGTAGAATTAGTTTAAGTGTGATGCTTTCTAGAAATCGACAAAATAAAAAAAAAAAGTAATTTGCATTCTTTATCCTTGCACAACCCCATTTGCAATCCAATCCCAATAAGAGTCCATTTTAATCTCTAAAACTCATTTAACAAAAAGAAGTAGCTCCCCCTCTTGGATCTCTCTTTCTCTCTCTCATCTACCGACTTCCCACTTCCTCGACCCCAATTGGGATCTCTCTCTCTCTCCCCCCAATTTGGATCTCTCTGTCCCTCTCTCTCCCCCACATATCTCCTCTCTCGAATCAAAATTGGATCTCCTTTTTTCATATATAAATGGGGAGTTCAAACTTCAAATCATTCACAAAGAGAAGAAAATGTAAAGAATTAGATCAATGAGTGATAAAACAAAAAAAAGTAATCTATATTAACTGATGACATTATCATAAAGAACTACTGATGACATTACTTACAATTTAAGCCACAACAAAGTAAGTCATGCTGATGACATTACCTGAAACTCAAGCCACAGTAAAGTAAGTCATGCACCTGCAAACCATAAGAGAGAGTCTAAGTCATGCATGTGCAACTGCAAACCATAAGAGATAAGAGAGTGTCTGTTATCGAGAGAAAGGAGGTGAAAAGATGTCTACCAGGCCCAAAAAGCCTTTACACCATACAAAAAAGTTCATAAAAATGATCCAATGTCTATCGGGCCCAAGAAGCCGATGCACATGTAAAGATCTCCACCATAGCTCAAAGAAAGCCCAAAAGAGGAGGCCAAGTGGAATGACATGAACTGAGAGTAGAGCAAGAAAAATCCCACAATTCATGAATGGCGCTAAAAAATACCCAATCATTGGTCAAAGGTTCAAGACAGCCAAAATCATGCCTAAGGCTATACAATATCGAAATTTCAACCTAAGGCACTAAAACAAGACATGAAGTCATGAACCAAGCACCCGCGTTGCCCACCCAAGAAACAAGGCCCAAAAGAAGAATAACACAAGTTGAACCCATCCAAAAACGCCCTTCAATATTGAAAGCCTAAGACAAATATAGGCTACATGGCAAAAATAGAAAAGGGCTAGTAGGTACGACCTACGGATTCTCTTCCATAAACCTATGGACGGCTTCGCTTGTTTCCCTTGCCCACTAAGGAGCGGTTGGGGATAAACGAGCATTGGACTTGTGTGATCAACAATAAAGCGCAAAGAAATATCGACTTGGGCCCAACGAGCAGCTTAGAATGAAGATGTGAGTTGCTCTAACTGGGATGTGAGGCTTAAAACCTCATGCTTTAATAACAATATCTCTTTGTTGGCCCGTTGGATGTTAGCAACTTCTTGCACTAGCCTAGCACTTAAGTTGCTATTTTCGAAAAATAAGACTCTCATCGGGGGTTGGGTCAAACCCTACAACTTTAGCATGGATGTAGGCTTCTTTGGCAGCAGATTGCTCTGCCGCCTTTCGTGTAAAGCATTGGCCACCACTAAAGGTGCAGCCCCGTACAACTATCGAAACCCTAAAGATATGACACTGAGGGGTCCCAAAACTTTCTACGTTATAAACTGGGAGAGGGGGGTCCTCCTCATTTTGGGTTTCTTCTTATAAGAGACTTTTGAATTATGCATCATCCAAATTGGGTGGAATTGGGCAGGGTTCGCATGATGAGCGTGACCTGTGGCGAGGACGTTACGGTCCGATGGACAAGGCCAGGTTTCGAAGAATTTCCATATGTACTTACAAAAAAGAAGGGCCAAAAACAATAGGCTTCTATATAATGAGTAACTAAAGAATGATAAATACTCTGTGATATATGCTTGTGCATGGAAATACCTTTGGGGATACTTGCAATTGCAATTAAACGCATATACAACAAGGTCCAATACACCATACATGAATCCCAATAAAATGCTATCAATCCAAACACATATAATACTAACAAGCCAACAAGACATAAAATACTAACAAACCAACATATTAAAGATAGAATTATAAATCAAGGTCTCACTCTCTGAGTTACTAAGAAACAATAACAAGCAGAGCACATTAATAAAACAATCCTAGTCCTCAAGTGAAAATTGAGGACTACATAGCTAAGAGTGTTTGTAAAACCCGCTAGTGTTGGTAAAAAGAGGAGCGGAGCTCCTCAATTGAATCCTCTAGAACCTCAGCACCACGCACAACAGTCTGCACTTCTACCTCGTTCTTATCAAGCCTCACACTAAATGCATTTAAACGCCGACTGAGGCGCTCATTGTCCTCGTCAAGATGACGATTGAGGCGTTCAAACGTTTCCTAGAGGCCCATGAGATCGGCCAAGTAACGATCAAACCTCAAAATATAGACCTCAGTTTTTTGAATGAGGTCCTCAGCCTTTTTCACTCATGAAGGATGTCCATCATTTGTGGGAATTTCCATATTCTAGTGTTGCACAAAAGTCAGAAAACATCACAAGGCAAAGAATAACATTAAATCGAAAAACAAGGGACCTGTTGCCTATGGTTCTTCATCATAAGGGTGGTTCATCATAAGGGGATGACACTTGCAAACGAGCATTTTCCGAATGGTTCCTCTTAAGAGAATTCATGCACACATACCTCGAGAATGTTATCTTGATTGTCATGGTACAACTGCAAGCTACAAATAAGATTAATTTTAACCTATAATAATTGTTCAACGTTTTGATTCCATCCCCAACAAATATTGTTCAGTCGTAAAAAAACTAAACCATACCATAGAGCCTTACCACATTGCCATTAAGGATTTCTCGCACTCTAAAAAACTATATACACATGAACCTTACCAAAGAGCCATTAAGGATTTCCTTCACTCAAAAAATGTTAAAACACAGTATATTGTTTACCCCTACCACAGTTATTTTTCTCTTAATAAAAACCATTCCACAGAGCCATTAAGGATTTTTCTCACTCTATAAAACAAAATACACATGACATTGTTTACCCCTATCATTCAAACCCATAGTTACTGGAATCTCTCCACTGACCTCGCGTTTTCGGTTCTGAAACCCGATTCCGCGTTTCCATTAAGGAATCTCCACGGAAACCGTTTTTCAAAACCAAAGAAACTCGATTCCTTAGTTTCGGAATCTCAATTCGACACATCTTTAGAAACTTTTTTTTGGAACCGAAAAACTCGATTCCTTAATTTCAGAATCTCGATTCAATACATCTTTAGAAACCATTTATCGGAACCAAGGAAACTCGATTCCTTAATTTCGAAATCTCGATCCAACACATCTTTGAATACTTGAACCCATTAATTGCGGGTGGACGTTCCCAAATATATCGAATCTGGATTCTAGCGAGGATTAAATCTTAATTCCATGTCAATGGGAGTAGAAATCTTCTTTCGAATGCTTCTAGTGGTTGCAAGGTTTCATTATTTTACTTGTGCCACCCTGGATGGCCTTTACTTTAAATTTAAAATATAATTAGTAAATACACCGCATACAATTAAAAGTAAAGTCATGGAGTAGACATTATCCTATTTTGTCTTTATAATAATGAAGTCAAAATCACAATTTAGGAATACTTGTTTTTTGTATATAATGACCATAAGTTCAATAGTTAACATAATCACTTTAAAATTTGGCAAACCTTCTAATAAGAAACATCCATTATAGGTTCTGAAGTTGAAGAGGCTCAAGATGTGCTTGTGGCTTCCTTCTCCATAAAAATGAAATCTTGATTCCTAGTAGGGGTCGTCAAACGCATTCCATAGTCCATATTATTGTAAATCTGAATCTCAAACTGGCATGGATCTCTGATTTATATACTTTAAAAACTTGATTCCGATACGTTAGGATTACGATTCAAAACAACATCTCTATGTTCCACATATGTTAGAAACTCGATTCCATAGATGTCGGAAACTCGATTCCGCATATTAAAGAATCTTGACTCTTAGAGTTTCGATTCCTGGGGGATGGGAATCCCGATTCGAAGGAGGACAAAATTTCGATTCCATAGGTGGATGAAACTTGGATCTATTTCGGTCGAAACACGATTATGAAAAACTAGGAATCTCGTTCCTAGCCATTCCTATAGTATGGACAACGATTCCTAAGACAGGAATCTTCTAGCCAATTGCGAATCCAAGATTTCGGTTCCTAACACGTTTCGGGTTCCCAGGCGTTTCCAACAACTATGTTCAAAACCAATCCACATAGCCAATTTGGATGATGCATCATCAAAAATCTCTTACAAGAAGAAACCCAAAATGAGGAGGACCCCTCTCTCTCAGTCTATAGTGTAGAAATTTTTGGGACCCCTCAGTGCTTTATCTTTAGGGCTTCGATAGTTGTACAGGGGCACACCTTTAGTGGTGGCCAATGTTTTACACGAAAGACGGCAGAGCAATCTGCTGCCAGAGAAGCCTACATCCATGCTAAAGTTGTAGGGTTTGACCCAACCCCCGAGGAGAGTCTTATGTCTGAAAATAGCAACTTAAGTGTTAGGCTAGTGTAGGAAGTTGCTAACATCCAATGGGCCAATGAAGAGATATCACTATTAAAGCATGAGGTTTTAAGCCTCACCTCCCAGTTAGAATAGCTCACGTCTTCATTTTGAGCTGCTCGTTGGGCCCAAGTCGATATTTCTTCGCGCTTTATTGTTGATCACACGAGTCCAATGCTCGTTTATCCACAACTGCTCTTTAATGGGCTAGGGGAAACAAGCGCAGCCATCCATAGGTTTATGGAAGAGGATCAGTAGGTCGTACCTACTAGCCCCTTTCTATTTTTGCCATGTAGCCCATATTTTTCTTAAGCTTTCAATGTTGAAGGGCGTTTTTGGATGGGTTAAGCTTGTGTTATTCTTCTTTTGGGCCTTTTTTTTGGGTGGGCAGTGCGGGTGCTTGGTTTATGACTTCATGTCTTGTTTTAGTGTCATAGGTTGAAATTTGGATAGTATATGGCCTTAGGCATGATTTTTGGCTATCTTGAACCTTTGACCAGTGATTGGGTATTTTGGGTTTTTTTAGCGTCATTCATGAACTGTGGGGTTTTTCTTGCTCTACTCTCAGTTCATGTCATTCCCCTTGGCCTCCTCTTTTGGGCTTTCTTTGAGCTATGGTGTAGCTTCTTGGGCTCGATAGACAATGGATCCTATTTATGGATTTTTTTGTATGGTGTATGGGAGTTTTTGACCCGATAGACATCTTTTCACCCCCTTTCTCTTTATATCAGACTCTCTCTTATCTCTTATGGTTTGCAATTGCACGTGCATGACTTAGACTCTCTTTTATGGTTTGCACATGCATGACTTATTTTACTATGGTTTGAATTGCATATAATGCCATCAACATGATTTACTTTACTGTGGCTTAAATTGCAAGTAATGTCATCAGTATTTTTTTATGATGATGTTATCAATTAATATAGATTACATTTTTTTTTGTTTCATCACTCATGGAACTAATTCTTTACATTTTTCATGAATGATTTGAAGTTTGAACTCCCTGTTTATGTATGAATAGAGGAGATCCAAATTTGATCCGAGAGAAGGGATATGTGGGGGAGAGCGAGGGAGAGAGAGATCCAAATTGGGGTCGGGGAAGTGGGAAGTGGGTAGATGAGAGAGTGAGAGAGAGAGATCGATCCAAGAGGAGCTACTTCTTTTTGTTATATGATTTCTAATTGGATTTTGATTGAGATTGGATTGCGAATGGGGTTGTGCAAAGATAAAAGAATGCAAATTACTTGTTTTTTTTTTTTTTTGGTCGATTTCTATAACGCATCATACTTAAACTAATTCTACCTCTAAACTTGTTTTCAGACGTTATTTTGTATTTCGGCATTGGTATGGAGGAGGAAATTGGGTATGCTGATTTTTTTGGGTCTGATAATGCGACTGTGGTGTTGGAAGATGATGAAGAAGTCGAAGAGCCTACTTCCACTCCATTGTGGAAGTATGTGGCAGTCATAGGTAATTATCAAGGTTTCAAAAGACGCTAGGTGGCCCCTAGACGGCCTGCCTGGCGCCCAACGCCTAGGCGAGCGCCCAAAACCTCCGACACCATGTGGTGCAAAATCTTAGTCTTTTTTATGTATTTGCTATCCAAATGCACATATATGCATATATTTGCGTCAAATTTTGTAAATTATTCCATTTGAAAATATCTCAAGTTCGCAACATATGTTTTTATATGCAAACATATCACATGTCTTAGCCTCTCAGGTACTCAGGTTGAGAATAAACTTACTCAAAATTTCAAACCATACAAAACATTTAAAAGTCTAATAGGCTATTGTAAGATCTCCTACTTGTATATTCTCCATATTCCATATCTATAAAATAAATCGTAATAACATCCAAGTTTCCAACTCTTCAACAAACTGACTTCCAAAACTATAAAAAACCAGTAAACCACACAACGAAATAGTCCAAAAAGGCAAAAAAATTACAAACGACATAACTAAATAAAAATCGTCCAAATGTCTAAAGCTCAAATCAAGATGGTGCAAAAACGTTACTACAAAAGAAGAGAAAAGACAATCAAGACATCAATAAGAGTTAGAGTCATCATCTTCATTGTTTTCATGTGCATCAGAATTGAGGCCGTCATCATCATAATCATCTCCCTCTTCAACATATTCCTCTTCTTCCAGAGATACTTCTGAATTTTTCTCCTCTTCCTCTATCTCCCTCCGTGAAGTACCAACAAAAGAAGTTGCTCGAGTGGCCCTCCAAGGATCAGAAGCTTGCCCCGAAGCCTCCTTGACCATTTCCAAACCCTCCCCAGGGAAGACCTCCTCAGTGCCAGGGTCACTAACTAGCTAAATCTGAAGCATTCTCCATGTCTTTCGAAGAGATAGGGTCCTTCTTTGGTTGGTTTTTCTTCTCCTTGAGCCTTTAATTCTCTCTAACAAAAACTAAGTCATTGAGCTTCTTTTGCTCAAGCCTATTTCTTCTCTTTGTATGCACCTATAAGGAAAAATTAAAACCATCCATAATTTCTCAAGGCACTCATTAAAACCATCGATAATTACCCCTTTTGACTCAATATCTGCATCTACATAAAAGAATTTGAGGTTCAAGTAGTACCCTACTGCATGCAATGGTCTTTGAAGCTGCCTATCCCATTTGTCATCTATACTTCGCGGCATCATTGCCCAAATTCTCTGCAATCTCATTCTTAACCCTTTCCATTGCATCATATATAAAGCCCATGGAGGGCTTATCAGCATCAACTAAGTGCAAGACCTTCACCAAGGGAAGAAATACTAATATTGCATGCTTCACCCCACGCCAAAGTTATTTCGAAACACTATCTCGTGCTTTCTTTCTCTTAGCATCTTTAGACCTCTTACACCTACTCCACTCCTCTGAAGCAAACATAGACCTTAATGCGATTCTCCTCTTATACATGCTTTGTAGACTAAGGTAGGCAGTGGCAAATCTACTAACCCCAGTCCTCACTAGCTCTTTTTTTTTTTAAACTTGCGCATCATGCTAATGGTAAGTATGTAACTGTATATATGAAGATTGTAATCTCTTTAGCCTTAAAAATAATTCTTTTAATAATAGGCAATTCACCAATTACCTCAAGCATAAAATCTACACAATGTGCAGCGCAAGGAGTCCAAAATATGTGAGGCATCTTCTGTCGAAGCAAATGACCTACAGCTAGATTGGGAGTAGCATTATCTGTGGCCACTTGTATTACAAGTTCCTCCCCAACCTCCTCAATACCCTTATCGATTGAGCGCAAAAAAACTGTACCCGTGGGACAATTTACTAACAAATTCATGCTACTCCTCCAATCACTCTACATATCTATTATTAAAGAAACCACAAATTTAGTCCATCCCTCCTTACGAGTCTTGAGATATTCGTTAGTGTGCTTGATTTTTTCTTTAGTAGTGGTTCTCCAATCTCATAAGGAGTTGGAACTTTCAAACCTGGCCCAAATTGCCCAATTGCTTCTAACATTGTATGGAAGCTATTCAAGCAAGCAGTGTTAAAAGAAATGCCCACATGGTAAAACTATCGAGCAATATACCGAATCACCCTGGCTCTATCTTTCTTCTTAAACCTATTTTCAATTGTCACTTGTTTTTTCCCCTTTCGTCCCTTACTTTTCTCAATTACAGTCTCAGGGCTAGGTGTAAAGAAACTATCTATAGGCCCTCTCGTACGAGCCTTCTTAGACCCAAAAGCCCTCTTGGTCTTAGAGCTCTGAGTACCAACCATGGCTAGCTCTTCTTCCCCATCTTCTTCATCTTTTTCAGTGTCAATATTATCATAAAAAAATATAGACCTCTAACTTTAATTCTGCTATATCTTTTTTTTTTGCAATTTTTTTACCCTTTTCAACTTCAATGTATTCCAAAATTTCTTTCTTTACAAGATCTGAGACTTTCTTACATGAGGCAACACCACCTCTAATATCGACAAGATGTTTCTTAAATCTATTTATACTGGCATTAGAAACATGTCTACAGAAATTGCACATAATTTTATTTTTGTCATTCTTATCAGGGTTAGCACAATATTTCTATCCCGGATCTCCACCCCAAGTAGACCCCGTAGAAGACATCTCAAATTGGAAAAATAAAACTTAAATAAAGATTATAAATTGATATTTTCTTTTCAATCTCTGATCTTCGATGTTGGTTACCTCAATCGAGCTACGAATCAACTCAAAAGTCTTATAATACCACCAATAGCACCCCAAAAATAATTTCAATGAGAAAAAAAAACTTTTTCAATTCACAAAAAGTACCTTCGATTATCAGAAATTACTTTAGATTCTCAAAAATAAATTTAAGATTGAGAGTTCTTGTTTTTTTCACTTTGGGGTTCAAATCGTGCATGGATAATGTCCAGGTGACTTTCTATTGGAAACCATTAATGCTTAGATTTCAGTTATTGCATGAGTATCAAGTTTAGTGTCAGTGTATGACTTCAATTTTATTCTTACGCTCAATGCAGGTATGAAGTCCTGCACAGTGAGCATTGCAGTTTTACAGAGTTTGAGGGAGTTTGTGAGCTTGGTTTCTCCTGTAAACATCATCCCAAGTGTAAATAATAGTGACCCTCAAGCTGCTGATGTCATGGTTTCTCTCCTTTTGAGATCTAATCAATTGTAACTCCCATAAACCAGTTTAAACCCTGTGATGTTGCAATTAATAGTTGTTTTGTAATCTCCCATGATTAATGATTTTTTTAATTTTTTCTACTCTAGCTTGTCATAACTCTCTCTCTCGCTCTCTCTCTCTAAGTTGAAGTCGTCAGCCATAATAGTGGAGTAATCACAATGTTGGGTTTTTGGGTACTCTGTATGTTATCTGCATGTGTTTCTAATCAGGATTTTACCCATGGTTCCATGTAACTAGTTGAATATTTTAGTTTGCCTCTGGTTTTATTTTTTGTTCTATTCTTTTCTCTGGGTATTAATATCAGCCAATGATTTTCTTTTCACATTTGACATGCATTATATCATCTACAGGTTATGGTTAATTATCAGCCAGATTAAGCATGAGCACTATCTGAACATCTTCAATTTTCATTTATTTCCCAAGAAAAGCTTTATTTTTTCTGTTTTTGAATCTCATGTTGTTCAAATTCATACTCTTCAAAATCTTTAACAGGTGGGTAACATTTTTCATTTACGAGAAAATGTACGTGTCCCCTTGGGAAAAAGGAACTGATCTCCACCACCAGAAACTGAAGGTACAGATGGTGACGATTCACTGCAAATCCTTTTGGAAAAAAGTATCTAATACCCAACTGGATTTGAACGTACCAGTGTTGTACAGTCAACAATGTTTACATGAACAGGAATATGAGCGCCATGTGTTTTAAATGTGCTTAAAGTGTACACTACTTTGAAAGTGACTCTGAATGTTCCAAAAGCTAATATGGGACATGATGAGCTCCACGTGTTTTAAATATGTGCTTAAAGTGTACTTTGAAAGTGATGAATGTTCCAAAAGCTAATATGGGATATGTCCATGCAAACATCAATTCTGATAAGGCTTTATTCAAAAAATATTATGCATGTTGTTTCTTTCTCGTTTTTTTTTTTTTTGGAATGGTAGTGTTGGTTGATTGTGGGGGTCACATTTGGGAGGTCCCGAGATCAAATTAATCTATGAGCTCTCTATATATTTTATTCACCTGGAATGTGACCATTTGCGGGGGAGGCGGGAGAATAGAGAGGGAGGAGTCTTCCCTAATCCTTGTAGTTATTGTATCATATGGAGTTACTTCTAATCTAATCAATACTCACTGCTAGATAAGAGCGCAAAAGCGTTTTTATTAGCACCAACAGTCACAAAACAAATTTAAAACTAAAAAGAGAGCAGATATAGAGCGAGAATCATTCACACATACAAATTGGTTATAAGCAAAAAGAATAAGACAAATAAGCAACAATTAAAATTATAATGAAACAAATTACAGCCAAAGTTTCCCCTCCAAATTCAACTCAAAATGGATTACAAAAAACCCACCAACTCAAAATTGTATGGTTCCTCACCAAGCAATGTTGAAAACATATTACATGAGTGTTAACCATGGCAACCACCAACCGTGTCCAAAACTAGGAGTCTAACCATGGGGACTGCTCACCAAACAATGTTGAAAGCTATGGTGAGTTATGTGAGGAAAGATGTCTTCTTTCTCTTTGCACTTGGGCATGATTGAACAAGACTCCTCTTCTTATCACTCCCTTTTGCTTTCTTCCCATCATCATAGTCCCAAGAGAATAAAGTGGGTTTGTAGGATAGATAATAGCCATGACAAAAGCCCTCCTCACTTGGTAACAAGGCATTCAACCTCCCACTCTCAATCCCATACTTTATCCCCATCGTTATAAACCATTAATATATACTTCCCAACCACAACTTCTGGATATGGATAGCGATTATCACTTTCACTTTTAAACCCCAACTCCCCTAATTTTGCATCCACCACCTTCTCCCATTTCTTCTCTTTTCTTAGAACCCACAACCTCAGCTCCAAACTACGGCTGACGGCTGCAAGTGAAACACAACCATCCCATTCCAACACCGCAACAGGATCAGCAGATTCTCTTAGGAACTCTGGTGGTGTTGGTATGATCTCTTCCTCCTTTTTCACCATGTCGAAACCAATAAGGTCTAGGGTGTTGAAGTGGCTGTAGATGTAACATGTATATCCAATGGATATGTGTTCTCGCTAGCCGGAGATTAGAGCTTTGTTTGGCTCTATTCTATCGAAGAATACCCATTTTCCAATCGATGAATCAAAGACCATGTAACATCGTCCAATAATGATCTCTGACAGCACAGCCAAAACCTCGAATTTGCAACTTTGGGGGTCGAAAGAGAATCCAAAATGTAATACACGGAACCTATGAATATGTGGAAGGCGGGTGGATTGGCCGGTTGCAGGGTTGACAATCTAGAAGGCACCCCTGTTTGTTAATATGCAAAGTATGCCATTGTTGCAAGTTATTTTTCTTGATATCGATGAAGAGCTATGGGGTAGTTCACAAAGTTGCATGATGTTTTCATGGTGTTTGAGGGAGATGGTAAAAATAGGAGCCTTTTTGTGGGAGGATGGGTGGAAGAGCGTAAGAGATTTGGGAGAGAGAATGAGGAGTGAGAGAGTGGAGGCATAGAAAGCTAGGAGAGGAGAGAAGGTTATACCAAGATTTTGAAACCCTCTTGAAACTAAGGATAAAAGGTGCAGGTAACCTCAAGAATTTCTTCCACTAGCTCATCTGGCAAATTGCCAGCTAGAGAACCCATCTTTGGAGAGAAAAAATATACCGATGGAATAGAGAAAGACAGACAAATTACCCTGTTAGAGAGAGAGAAATAAATTACCCTGTTAGAGGGAGACGTTCGAGGCACAAGGGGGGAGAGAGACGTTGGAGGCACAAGGGGGAAAGAGAGAGATAAATTCATAGATCGGAGAGAACGGGGAGTAAGAGAGAGAGAAAGAGGGGAACTGTAGAGAGAGAGAGGGTGGGGAGGGGGAGAGCAACAAATGGCTAGTGGGGGAGAGGAAGTGAGGTCGGTAGATGGGAAAGAGAGAGAGAACTGGGTAAGAAACAAGAAGAAATGGGAGAGAAGAGAGAATAAAGAGGGATTTAGGAATTGCTGAGGAAGAGGATGAGAGATCGGTAGAGAGAGAGAGACAGGAAGAGGCCCCCTTTAAAACCTAATTTTAGAGAGAGAAAGAGAACCCACTTGAAATGCTCTGCCCTAGTTGCACAGACCACCTCTTTTTCCCAAAGGCGCCTCTTAAAGATGGTGATAGAGGAAAGAGTAAAGTTAGAGAGAAGGCTCTCCCTTGCAGAGGAGCAGGCAGTTGCAGGAGCGTAAGTTCAGCTCTCGTGAGAGAGCGAGAGAAAGAAATGGAAAGGGTTTGAGAGAGATAGAGAGAGGGGGGTTCATAGGGTTAGCAAAACCAACGGTCATATATGTGGTCCCAACGGCTTTTTGGGGTCTATCCAACGTCATTATCCATCTGATCAAACGGTTATCTGTGGGTGACCCATCCGGATAGCGACACGCAAAATCATTCCCAGTTTCTAACAAGGATGCACTCGTTCATGCCAAAAGATATCACTACTCCCTTAGGCAAAATTTAACCGAACTCCCTTGGGCAAAATTTCGAGAATCGGCAAGTTACGGCCCAAAAAATTTTAAAAAATCAATAAAAATATTTTAAAATAGTGTTTTTTGAGTTTTTATTTGTTATTCTTTTATTTTTTATTTTTAAATTGGGCGTATATATTATGCTGTTTCATTATTTGTAAAAAAATATGAATATTTATACGATATTTTATTGTTTGGATGTCCGTATAATTATAAATGGGAAAGCTTTCTATGTTCCCCCTGCAAGATAGAAGTTTTAGCCTCCTTTATCCAATCGTCCATTTTTTAATGGAGGGCTAAGATTGCCCCATTCACAATGTCACCTCTTTACACTATTTTATTTTTAATTATTTTTTTATAAACTATTTTGACACCCAATTTTGGACGTCCATCTCTCTATTAAACTCGTAGTAATGAAAAATATAAAAAAATATTTTCAATAAAATAAAATGACCAAAATACCTATGAAAGATTCAAAGGGTATTTTGGTCATTATATTTTATCGAAAAATTACTGCTAATATTTTTTATAGGTGCCCCCCAATGAAAAGATGACACGTACCAAATTTTATATTCAAAAAATTTGTATTAAAAAACCTAAAAATAAAATACTTTAAGACGTTGGATCTAAGATCAAACAGTGAGTGGTTCTCTTGATAAAAAATAGACGGCTGGATGGTAGGGGGAGGATAGAACTTTTATGTTGTAGGGAAAACATAGAAAGCTTTCCCATTATAAATTATAATATAGTATTATAGTATTGCATCGAAAATATTGAGACTATGTTATTTTATTTCTCATATTAATTCTCTTTACTCGTCCAAAAAATTATCACAATGTAACTAACTAACTATAATATTATACATTTGAAATTGGAATTATTGGTTTACAATTTATAATCATTTTACTATACAAATAACAATAAATTTGAAAATTGTAGTAATATCATCTAATTTGAAAAATGTAATTTACCGCTATAACAAAAATAATACATTATATAATTTGTAATATAAATAAATTAATAAACTAAATATAAGATTTGGTTATCAATATAATTACTATAATTATCTATAGTACATTATTAAGCGTTAAGGGGTAGACACATGTGACAAAAATAAAAAGGGACTCTAATGCTATAGAGATGGTAGGAAACGACCCCATCTTTAGGAAAAAAAAAAAAGGGGAAATGACCTAATACTATAGAGATTGTAGGACACATCCCTATTTTTAAAAAGGAGAATGGGGGAGAAAAGAGAATGAGGGGGAGAGAGATGCCTATGTTGTGGGGAGAGAGATAGAGATATATGTTGGGGAGCTAGAGAGAGATTGTAGGATAAATATCCTATTTTAGGGAAGAGAGAGAGGGGGGGAAGAGATACCTGAGAGAATATTCAAGGGAGAAAGCGAAAGAGAGAGAATATTCAAGGGAGAAAGCGAAAGATCAGCGGGAGAGATTTTTAGAAATTGTTTTTATGGACATAGAAAGAAATTTTATGGATACACAAGGCAAGGAGATTTCAAATAATTTGATATCTATTTATTATTCTATTCTTGTCCTCCAAATCTATTATCTTTATCTAAATTAAGATGTTGAAAAATTATCTTTCCTTTTTAGGGAAATTTTTTAGATGAGATATTGAGAAATTGAATCTTGAAAAAGAGAAATCTATGGAAAATCTATTATCTTTATCTAAATTAAGATGTTGAAAAAATATCTTTCCTTCTTTAGGAAATTTTTTAGATGAGATATTGAGAAATTGAATCTTGAAAAAGAGAAATCTATGGAAAGAGAGGTCATGGAGAGAGGAGGATAGAGAGAGAGATAAAGAGAGAGAGAGGAAGGGTGTGAGAGAGAAAGGTGAGGGAGAGAGAAGAAGTTTGTTTATTTTGAAACATAATAAAATATTGAATTTTTTTTTAAAAAAATATATCTTCTAAAACCCAGAGAGATGATATGGAAGAGATAGAGAGAGGTGCGTGGTAGAGAGAGGGGAAGTTTGGAACCCTAAATTCAGCTTAGAAAAAAAATAAAGACAAGATTTATAAGAGGTTTATGGATAGACTATAATTTAGTATTATTTATATTAACTATTTTCTTTCTCTTGAATTTGAGTTGGGGATGAGTACCTATTTTAGGAAGTTTGAACCAAAAAATAGAAAAAAAAAAAAAAAGAAGAACAAAGGGGCATGCATCCATTTAGAGAGGTTATCATGCTTGCATGAGGAGTCCTCTTGGATATGGAAACAACCTTAGATATATATGCGTCTCTCTCTTCAATTTGAATTGGGGATAGGTACCCATTTTAATAAGTTTGAACCAAATAAAGGGAAAACAAAAAAAAGTGGGGCCTACTTTCTTGAATTTGAGTTGGGGATAGGTGCCCATTTTAAGACATTAAGAGCTGTTATCATATTTGGATGGAGAATCCTCTTAAATATGGATTTTGGTAAGGGGTGACTCATGATTAATCAAAATTTTGATTAATAGATATCTTTCATAATTGAATATTTCGTTAATATGTTAGAAGAGATTAACAAGTAATTACATACGTGCCCCCAAACTCACATGTGCATATGAGTTCCCGGACTAATATCCATTTTAAAGATAGATTTTAGATTTAACTTTTGAAGAGATGATGAACATAAATAAAATTTTGAAGTGTAAAAATATCTTTTAAACATCCTTTTTTTTGCGCCATTTATTTAGGTGCATTTTTTTTAACACAATCTTTTTTGCACCATTTATTTAGGGGCATTTTTTTTTAACGCAATCTTTTTTGCACCATTTATTTAGGTGCATTTGTTTTTAGGAAAATTATCATAAATATACTTATATTTTAATAAAATCGGAAAAAAATAAACCCAAAATTTGCAAAACCTCGGTTACACCCTTTTTATCAAAATTTGGATTTTTTTGGATGAAATTACCTTTTACGGTTGTCAATTTACTATAAAGAATATTACGGTAATTTAAATACCGTAACGTATAGAAAGGACTTTACGGTATTTTTATATATTGTAATATAAGAAATACATTTTACGGTAATTTAACTATTGTATTGTATTAACTAGAAATTACAGTACACGAAGTACCGTAATGTCTTTCGGAAATTATATGGTTATCATATTACCGTAAATATTTTCCGCTTTTTTTTTTTTTTAGGGATTTTTCATAAAACCCTATTTTGACGATTTGTTTAGCACTTTTTCATCCATTTTTTTCTCTTTTATCCATTTTCTATCTCTCTCATCATCTATTATTTATCAATATTTGAACGAGGTTTGTGAAAGCATCAAATATACACACCAACATTGATTTATAAATATGTCATCAATATATTATGTTGTTTTTAGCATAAAAAAAAATATATCATGTTGTTTTTCTATAGCACTTGATGTAATTTGATTAAAATATTGTGTAAATAAGTTTTATATTTATTTATACTGTCGTATAAATAAGTTTTAGATTTATTTAATGGTTGGCCATCAAAATAATTGTTTTTTTATAATACTTGATGTAGTTGGGTTGGCCATTGTAACTTTTTTTATATTATGGCATTTGTTTTGCAATCGTTTCTCCCTCATGCAACCTCCTCATTATTTGTATGTATTATGGACTTCTTTTAAGTATTTTATATATGTTTCCATCTGAAATTTCTATGCAGTGATTCAGCTTGTATGCAATAATAATGGGTGAGAATAGAGTGAAAATCATGTTACACTTTGGTGGTTTTTTGAAGAGAAAACCTAATTATGGAAATATTTTCTATGACGGTGGGGACGTAATAGTTATATTGTTTTAGGGGATCCCAACATTTGAACAAGTCAAGGATCACTTGCCAAAAGTATCAAATTATGCCCCAAGTAGCATGACTATTAGGTATATTGACCCAGGGTTATCAAGTAACAGTAATATGATACGTATTGATGATGATGATGACATTGCCAATATGATGGAAGGGTCTTCTCCCATCGCTATGTATGTATCAAACAAACCTATTGAGTCTGACTGCACTGAATATCGACCACCAATAATGCCTGATATTGGTCCGTCTGACTGCGGTGAATATCGACCAACAACAATGCCCGATAATGGTCCATCAAGTTGGTCATGTAAGAAGTTTGCAATGAAAATCATTAATTTTCTTATTTGTCAATTATTTGTTATGAGTTAGGATAATTTTCACTTATCTTGATTTTTTTTTTCTACAGCACATCTCCACCAGAGCAAGTAGGTGACAGTGAATATGCTGCTGGCATAGGCGTACAAGGTGAGAATGAATCACAAATCGAGCGACATTTCGACATCGATCCGATAGAAAGCCCCCTGAGGATTAACCGTTATGAAGTACTTCGAGAGGGTCAGGATTTTGATAGTGTACAGGCATGCCGTAATCACCTTATTGATTATGCCATATTACAAACCTTCAATATGAAGTTTATAAAAACAAGGAGAGACGTGTATGGGCGAGGTGTGTTGCAGATGGGTGTTCATGGTAAGTGCACTGTTGGAAGGTTAATATAACAAACTCCTTCAGGGTGAAGAAGTTTGTAAACGTACGTTCATGTGTCGGTAGAATAGGTAGGGTTCATTAGCCACTTGCTCGAAGCCACTGGGTGGTAAGAAAGATCAAATACCGGTTGAGTGATATGCCCGATCTTACACTTGGAGATGTGGTTAATGATATACAACGTGATCATGGTGTCATGTTATCATACCAACAAGTATGGCGGGGTAAAGAGGTTGCACAATAGATAAATGAGGATCTCGCTAAATATCTTAATAAGATCCGAGTCACTAACCCTTGAACCTTAACAATTATTCAAACAGATGATCATGTTAGGTTTGAGGATATATTTATAAGTAATAGTCCATGTTTATATGTATCTCTGTTTGGTTGTAGGCCGCTAATAGAACTAGATGAGACATTTTTGAAGAGAAGATACAAAGGGATATTATTGGCTACAGTTGGGGTAGATACGAATGAAAATATATTTCCTATAGCATATGTAGTGGTTGAGAGTGAAAATACACAAAGTTGGACTTGGTTCCTAAAGCTTTTGAATGAGCAGTTTTTTGAGAGGTCTGATTTGCCAACATTGACTATTGTCTCAGATCGTCAGAAAGGGTTACAAGTCACAATTGAAACAATATTTTCAACCAGTAAACAAGGCTATTGTATGAATCACCTTGACGATAACTTAAAAAAGGCCTATAGAAATTCGTTAGTCACAAAGCTTTATTGGAAAGTTGCACGTGCATTGACTAAACCAGACTTCGATGAGTACATGACAAAGATTGAGAGTGTAAATTCTGTGGGCTATGACTGGATCATGTTACAACATTCAAAATATTGGGCAAACACATATTTTCAGGGGTATAGATACAATCATCTTACATTCAACATATCTGAATCCTTTAACCGGTGGATATTACAGGCTCGGGAGAAGCCCCTTATTAAACTCCTTGAATACCTAAGGGTTAAGCTCATGGGAGAATTTTCAAAGAAGATGGCCATGTCCTTAGAATGGAGCGACGTGCTTACAACGAAGGCCCTAAAGGTAATAGACCTGAGGAAGGATAAGTCCAAATTCCTTCATACAGTCACATGGGCACATGATGGTATGTATGAGATCAATGCAGATAGGATTTATGTTGTTAATCTGGCGACTCATACATGCAGTTGTCAGGTGTAGCAGGTTAGTGGGTTGCCGTGCAGTTATGCAATCACCGCTATAGATCATAGGCATGAAGATGTTACGGAGTTTTGCGGTATTTATTTCATAGTTCAAATATACCGTAGAGCATATTACCTTTCCTTTAACCCAATACCTGATGCACTAGAGTTGCCAGAGATTGAATATACAACAGTAATGCCACCAGCTGCAAGGCGAATCGTAGGTCGGCCAAAGAAGTGATGCAGGCAAACAAAGTACAAAGAGATTAGGCCTCTTAAGTGTAACTGATGAGGTTGTGGGCCATAACTGGAAGACATGTAAATCAAATATATAAAATGATGTAAAGATGTCATTAGTGCCATTTCTTCTTTTTTTGATATGTTATTTTGTTTTTGAATAAGTAAAGAGGCCAGTTGTGACGACCCAAAATTTTTAAATTAGAAAATAATAATAATAATAATAATAATAATAACAATAACAATAATAAATAATGATGGTAATAATAGCAAATAGCAAATAAATATATATATAAAATAAATATAGTAAAATTTGAAAATAAAATATAAAGTATGGATCATTGTGTTAAAATTATACCATGGGACCATGCCTTTTATTCCACATGATTTTGCATCAAAAAGTTTAAGAGAAACAATAAAATAATACACAAATGAGGTGTCCATCATTAGTGTGAAGTGGCACAAAGGAATGAGAGGTGGCATAAAAGAATGAAAAGTGACACAAAAAAGAAGGAAAGGTGGCACAAAAAGACATGAGCTGGCTTAGAAATTAAAATAAAATAAAATAAAAAAGGACACATGGTTGGCTTAGAAATTAAAGTAAAATAAAAAGGGACACAAGGTTGAATATGTGTCACAAGGAGAAGTGTTCTCCCTCATTATATAAAGGCTTCCTGCCCCTAATGAGCTAATCATCAAGCTCATCAAGTTTGATGTTTCTCTCTCCATGTAAGTCCTCTCTCTCTATGTAAGTCTTCCCTCTCTCTTCTCAATTATTTTTAGTTCCGTCCCCATGTTTCAATGGTGATCTTATGATATTCCCATAATAACATTACTATTATTACCTCAATATGATTATGTTTTATCTCTTATTCATTTTCATTCTCTTTCCAATGATATTAGAATCATTACCTCATAATTATCATTATTTGTTAGTTTCTTTCATTCTCTCTCTCTTCTCCTCTCATATTCTTAAACGAATTTCAAACTCTCTCTTTCTTTCCCTTGCATAATATTAATAATATCGTTATTCTCTTTAATAATTATTCATATCACCATCTATCAGTACTTCATAATATTCTATTTGTTGGTTTCTCATTCTCTCTCTATCTTCTCCTCTAATATAAAAACGATTTTTTATACTCACCTGTCTCTTCCCTTCCCATATTAATACTATAATATCTTTATTCCACTAAATTATAATAATTTTATTAAAAATAGTATATAAAATTGTGATGATAAAGAAACCATATGTTTTAATTTATGATGTAGAGTATAGATAAAATGAAAGATAATATCAAAATCTTATACAAAAATAAATAAATAATAATAATAATTTAAACCATACCTTGTCCTTATATTTTTGATATATTCATAACTATAATATTCCCTCAAAAATGACATTATTCCATAAAATTAGTATTAATAGTATTTTGATTCTATTACTTTTATGAACATATTTTATATATATACTCCTTCTTTCTATATAAACTCATTGATATATTTTTCCATTCTTGTAGCCGAAAGCCAGTAATCCCAATTTTGCTCTTGCAATAGTAACACATCTTGTGACATATAAAGGTAAGTGACAACATCCACCTGAAAAATAATCTGTTTTTAAAATAGTGATATTTCAGTTCATCTTTATTTTATAAATTTTATGCGTAAGTGACCTCATTGTCTTAAAAAATAATCTTTTTAGTAAAATTGTGAGATTTCCTTCTACTGTTTTTGAATATTTAGACATTATATAAAATTCATGTGCAAATGACTGTCTCATTATTTGAAAAATCGATCCTTCTGCACTTGATTGTAGTATTGCCTATGAAATGATTATTTGCGAATTGAAAATTCCATAATTGTGATATTTCCGTATTTAATTTTGGATTCCTATAAGAGTTTTTCGATTGATACTAGACTGTTATCATGTTAGATTTCTAGAATTTCCTTCAGAATTGCTATCTTTCAAAAATTATTACAAAATGTGTTACTAGTTACTTACAGAAATTTCAATGAAAGTGATTGTTTAGATTGCTTCAAGTGAATTCCTGTTGATAATTTCAATGATACTTTGCATATATGTTATTGCTGCTTTCTGATGTTAAAAGAGTTTCAGAGATAATTTATGTATAGGTGGACCCATCCAAGACGCTGGTGGGGTATTTGGATTCATCCGGGACACCGGTGAGGTATGATTAGACCCACAAGCTTTATTTGGACTTATTCGGTTATGCCGGTAGGGATTATTTGGACTCATCCAGTATGGTAGTAAGGTATGATTGGACCTGCAGGGATTATTTGGACTCATTCAGGATGCTGGTGGGATATATAAGTGACCTACTTGGGATGCCAGTAGGGTATTTTGTGAAATCTTTGAATGATGCATGGATGTTAAAATGTTTATATGCATTTCAATCATTTGGATTATGTTTAACTGTGTATTTGTGAAAGTAAATTTGTTATCCATAAATGCTTTTACTTGCATTGTTTTTAATACAATTCCCATTTGAAATTATTTATATTTTCCAACCATGATTATTTTTTAGGACCATGATGATCACTTACTGAAAGTCAAGCTCATCAAACTATTATGAATCCTTTTCAGAGTAATGACAACCTTATCATGCAGCAGAAATAGCTTGGGAGAGATGATAATCAAGATCAAATATTTTTGTAACTTTTGTTCTATCAAAATTGTAAAATCTTCATTTTGACATAAGTTGAAAATGTACTTTGTACAGTTGGGAAACTTCTGTATAGATCTTCCTGTTAATATTTGTTATGAGTAAACTTTGTACAAACTCTTAGAAATGGAAAATTATCTAGCCTTCATGTTAATACCAGTTGTGAGCCGAATTTGTAGAGATTAAAATTACATTATTTGATGCAATACAAATATACAAGTAGGAATTTTAAATTTGGTCTATATATAGATAGTATAAAAATGGCCTGTCTCACCTCAAGAAAGGTAGTGAATTTGGGGTGTGACAATTTTGGTATCAGAGCAATAGGTTTAGGATTTCTAGGAAACCTGAAAGAGAATACTCTAAGTGTACTTATTGTTTGTACAGACAACTACGATGTGAAGACCTCGTGTGGCTGGGGCTAGCATGGAAGGAATTCATAGAGCTATAGAAAATATGGTCGCCGTTAAGTAGTATCAAATGGAGAATAACACTTCACCGAGACAGGCAGTTGCAGCAAATGGTGGGTGTAGTATCGAACAATTTAAGAAATTAAACCCACCTTCCTTAAGGGTGCTGCGGATCCACTAGAAGCCAAGGGTTGGATTATTCAAGTGGAAAAAATATTTGAAGTGATAGAATGTCCACATGATAAGAAAGTCACCTTAGCAGTCTTTATGTTGGAAGGTGAAGCTGAACATTGGTGGCAGATGACAAAAAGAGTAATGGTCCTAGAAAATAAACCATTGACTTGGGAAGCATTTCGAGAAATGTTAAATGAAAAGTACTTCCCAGATTTTATTCAAGACAAAAAAGAAATGGAATTTTTGGAATTAGTTCAAGGAAATAGGACGGTAGTACAATATGAAGCCAAGTTTATTGAATTGGCCCGGTTTGCCCCACATATGGCCAATAATGAGGCAAGAAAAGTGAAAAAATTTGAAAGGGGCCTCAGACCAGCTATTAAAAGTAACTTATCAGTCTTAAAATTAAGAACTTATGTCGAAATAGTAGATCGAGCTCAAATTGTTGAAAATGATTGCGAAGATTATCAAAAGAGGAAAAACCAGAGAGGTCTGGCTAGACCCAATAATCGACAATAATTTGAAAGGGAAAACAAAAGACCAAGGTCGGAACCATTTCAAGTCCCACCAGAGCCTTGTAAGAGATGTGGAAAGAAACATGGGTTGACACCCTATTACTGGGGAACCAGAGCTTGTTTTCAATGTGGGAAGCTAAGACATGAAGATGAAAGATTGTCCAGCCTAAAAAATGCAACAACATGCGAAGCTTGGAGAAGCAACCCAAAAAGCCCAAACAAAGGGAAGAGTATTCGCAATTACCCAGAATGACGTTCAGGCCTCAAACTCAGTGAACCAAGGTACTCTTATTATCTTTCAAAAGTTAGCTCATATTTTGATTGATCCTAGATCTACTCATTTATTTGTATCATCACAGTTTGCTTGCCACTTAAAGGTAGAACCAGAACAATTGGAATACATTTTAGAGGTAGCCACAGCTACGGGGGATTCAATCGATACCAATTCAATATACAAATCTTGTGCAATAATGATAGAAGAAAATGAACTGTTGGTGGATTTAATACTCTTAAAACTGCAAGAGTTTGATGTAATTTTAGGCATTGATTGGCTCTGCTTACCATGCAAGTGTTGATTGTTACAAGAAAATGGTTACATTTTGTATACCAAATTAACAAGTATTTTACCTAGAGTGTATCAAAGAAGCCTCCCCACCATATTTAGTCTCCTCCATTCAGGCTAATCGCCTCCTTCGAAAAGGGTGTCAACTTGCTTATGTTATGGAATATAAAAAAGAAAAGATAAACTTGAATGCTATTCCGGTCGTTTGGGAATTTCCTAACGTATTCCCTGAGGAATTGCCAAGATTATCTCTTGACAGGGAAATCGAATTCTCCGTTGAGTTACTTCCTTGAAGAACCCCAATTTCCAAAGCCCTTTACCTAATGGAACCTGCAGAACTTAAGGAACTTAAACAACAATTGGAAGAATTATTAGATAAAGGTTTTATTAGACCGAGTGTGTCACCTTGAGGTGCTCCAATATTGTTTATTAAAAAGAAAGATGGATCCATGAGGTTGTGCATCAATTATAGACAGCTAAACCAGGTGACAGTGAAAAATAAGTATCCATTACCTAAAATTGATGATTTATTTGATCAGTTACAAGGATCACAAGTATTTTAAAAAATTGATCTCAGATTTGGATACCATCAGCTTAAGATTAGAAATAATGATGTTCCCTAGACAACTTTTAGGACAAGATACGAATATTGTGAATTCTTAGTTATGCCTTTTGGATTAACTAATGCACCGGTTGTATTTATGGATTTGATGAATCGAGGCTTTAAGTCCTTTTTGGATAAGTTTATTGTGCTATTCATCAATGATATTCTAATCTATTCCAAGGATCTGGAGGAACATGAGCAACATGTAAGAATAATATTGCAATTATTTAGAGAAAATAAGTTGTATGCCAAACTAACTAAATGTGAATTTTGGCTAGAGCAAGTAACATTTTTAGGACGTGTAATATCAAAAGAAGGTTTATCAGTTGATATTTCAAAGGTTGAAATCGTTATTATTTGGAAACAACCAAGTAATGTGATTGAAGTTCGAAGTTTTTTAGGATTGACATGATATTTCTGAAGATTTGTAAAAGGATTCTCTTGAATTGCAACTCTATTAAATCGATTGACACAAAAAAATGTCAAATTTGAATGGAGAAAAGAATGTGAGGAGAGTTTTCAAGAACTAAAAGCTCGATTGACTTAAACACCTATCCTAACTATTCCTGAGGGGAGTAGAGGATTGGTGATTTATAGTGACGCTTCACATAAAGGCTTGGGTTGTGTATTAATGCAATATGGGAAGGTAGTGGCATATGCATCCAGACAGTTAAAAGAATATGAGAAGAAGAATCCAATTCATGACTTGGAGTTGGCTGCAATAGTATTTGCATTAAAAATTTGGAGGCATTATCTATATGGTGAGAAATTTGAAATATATACAGATCATAAGAGTCTGAAATATCTCTTTCCCCAGAAAGATTTAAATATGCGACAAGTAAGATGAATGGATTTCTTAAAAGATTATGATTGTACGATCCATTATCATTTAAAAAAGGCTAATGTTGTGGTAGATGCTCTAAGTAGGAAGTTTACAGGAGTGTTAGCTCATCTAATGATTCGAGAGACGAAATTGTTGGAAGAGATAGTGGTTTGCCATCCGACTCTGCCCCTTAATGGTAGGGTAGGTATGGTTGTCAACATAAGGGCTGAACCCCAACTAGTTCAACAAACGGATAACACAAAAAGGGGACCCTCAATTTACAAAAATAATAGAAGAAGTAAAGCTGGGAAAGAGAGATGAATTCTCTATTAGCAGTGATGATTTATTAAGATTCAGAGGTCGGATCTGCATCCTAGATGATTAGAATGTGAAGAAAGCTATATTGGAAGAAGCACATCACTTCCGTTATGCCATTCATCCCTGGAGTACCAAGATGTACCAAGACTTGAAGAAAACCTTTTAGTGGAATAATATGAAAAAAGAAGTAGCACTATTTGTTTTCAAGTACCTAACATGTCAGCAAATAAAAGTTAAGCATCAGAAGCCCGCTGGATTACTGCAACCCATACCGATACCAGAATGGAAATGGGAGCACATTTCTATGGACTTTATTTTTAGTTTGCCAAGGACAAATTCAAGACACGATGGCATTTGAGTTATTGTGGACCGGCTAACCAAAGATGCCCACTTTCTACCGGTTCGTATGACCTATACTTTAGATCGACTAGCTCAGTTGTACATCAAGGAAATAGAGCGATTGCATGGAGTTTCGGTCAGTATTGTATCAGACAGGGACACTCGGTTTACTTCTAGATTTTAGGCTAGGTTGCAGTCAGCCATGGGGACAAGGCTCACCTTTAGTACTTCTTTTCACTCCTAAACTGATGGGCAATCAAAGAGGACTATTCGGACCTTGGAAGATATGCTAAGGGCCTACGTCACGGACTTCATAGGAACTTGGGATAACCGTTTACCCTTGATTGAGTTTGCCTATAATAACAGCTTCCAAGCCAGTATTCAGATGACACCATATGAAGCCTTATATGAAAGAAGGCTTTTGAGACAAGAAATTGTACAGATAAACTCAAATAAAATAGCATTAATTCGGGAAAGGCTCATGACAGCTTAGAGTCGACAAAAGAGTTATGCTGATAACAGACGGAGAGACCTTGAGTTTGAGATAGGTGATCAGGTCCTCCTAAGAGTATCGCCAACCAAGGGTATCATGAGATTCGACAAGAAAGGAAAACTAAGCCCACGCTACATCGGACCCTTTGAAATATTGAAAAGAATTGGAAGCGTGGCATATAGACTGGCCTTACCACCCGAATTAGAAACATTCATAATGTCTTCCATGTATCCTTATTACGAAAATATCAGCCCAACCCATCCCATATCCTGAAATATGAACCTTTACCAATCAAAGATGACCTGACCTTTATTGAACGATCAATTCTGACATTAGATATGAAGGTGTAGGTGTTACGCAACAAGGAAATTCCTTTGGTCCGTATATTGTAGCGATACCATTAAGGGAGGAATCAACTTGGGAATGAGAAGACGAAATTAAGGAAAAATACCCTGATTTGTTTCAGCAATCAGGTACGAAAATTTAGAGGACTAAATTTCTTTAAGGGGGGAGAATGTGATGACCCAAAATTTTTAAATTAGAAAATAATAATAATAATAATAATAATAATAATAATAATAATAATAATAATAATAATAATAATAATAATAATAATAATAATAATAATAATAATAATAATAATAATAATAATAATAAATAATGATGGAAATAATAGCAAATATCAAATAAATATGTATGTATAATAAATATAGTGAAATTTGAAAATAAAATATAAAGTACGGACCATGGTGTTAAAAGTATACCATGGGACTATGCCTTTTATTCCACATGATTTTGCATCAAAAAGTTTAAGAGAAACAACAAAATAATACACAAATGAGGTGTCTATCATTAGTGTGAATGGCACAAAGGAATGATAGGGGCATAAAAGAACGAAATGTAGCACAAAAAAGAAGAAAAGGTGGCACAAAAAGACATGAGCTAGCTTAGAAATTAAAATAAAATAAAACAAAAAGGGACACACGGTTGAACATGTGTCACAAGGAGAAGTGTTCTCCCTTATTATATAAAGGCCTCCTCCCCCTCATAAGTTAATCATCAAGCTCATCAAGTTTGATGTTTCTCTCTCCATGTAAGTCCTTTATCTCTCCACATAAGTCTTCCTTCTCTCTTCTCAATCATTTTTCTTTCCCTCCTTATGTTTTAATGATGATCTTATGATATTCCCATAATAACATTACTATTATTACCTCAATATGATTATGTTTTGACTCTCTCTCTCTTATTCATTTTCATTCTCTTTCCAATAATATTAGAATTATTACCTCATAATTCTCATTATTTATTAGTTTCTTTCATTCTCTCTCTTCTCCTGTCATATTCTTAAATGAGTTTCAAACTCTGTCGATCTTCCCCTTTCATAATATTAATAATATCATTATTTTCTTTAGTAATTATTCATATCACCATCTATCATTACTTCATAATATTCTATTTATTGGTTTCTCATTCTCTCTCTATCTTCTCCTCTCATATAAAAATGAAGTTTTATACTCACCTCTCTCTTCCCATCCCATATTAATACTATAATATTTTTATTCCACTAAATTATAATAAATTTATTAAAAATAATATATAAAATTGTGATGATAAAAAAACCATATGTTTTAATTTATTATGTACAGTATAGATAAAATGAAAGATAATATCACAATCTTATACAAAAAAATAAAATAAAAATAAAAATAATACTTTTAAACCATACCTTGTCCTCATATTTTTGATATATTCATAACTACAATATTCCCACAAAAATGACATTATTCCATAAAAATAGTATTCATAGTATTTTGATTCTATTACTTTTATGAACATATTTTATATATGTACTCCTTTCTAAATAAACTCATTGATTTTTTTTCATACCTGTAGCCGAAGCCAATGATCCCAATTTTGCTCTGTCAATAGTAACACATCTCGTGACATATAAAGGTAAGTGACATCACTGAAAAATAGTTCGCTTTCAAAATAGTGATATTTCAGTCAATCATCTTTATTTTATAAGTTTTATGTGTAAGTAACCTCATTGTCTCGAAAAATAATCTTTTGAGTAAAATTGTGAGATTTCCTTCTACGATTTTAGATATTATAAAATTCATGTGCAAATGACTGTCTCATTATTTGAAAAACTAATATTTCTGCACTTGATTGTAGTATTGCCTATGAAATGATTATTTGCGAATTGGAAATTCCATAAATTGTGATAATTTCGTATTTAATTTTGGATTCCCATAAGAGTTATTCTATTGATACTAGACTATTATCATGTTAGATTTCAAGAATGTCCTTCAGAACTGCTAACTTTCAGAAATTATTACCAAAATATTTGACTGGTTACCTACAAAAATTTCAATGAAAATGATTATTTAGATTGCTTCAAGTGAATTCATGTTAATAATTTCAATGATATTTTACACATGATATTGCTGCTTTCTGATGTTAAAAGAGTTTCAGAGATAATTTAGGTATAAGTGGACCCATCCAGGACGCTGGAGGGGTATTTGGACTCATCCGGTATGCCGGTGAGGTAAGATAAACCTACAGGGATTATTTATAAAATATGAAATTAGATTATTGAGACTTCTAAATTGCATCAAGTCATATGAAATTAGATTATTACCATTCTATCTTCATCAGTATAACCTCGAGGTGCGTATTTGAAGGGACATTTCCTAAATGGATTATGGACTAGGGGCCTAGTCCTTAGCCTGTACAACTCGATGTATTCTTGTCTTCACCTGACTGACAAATATAATCTAAGCGAGTCGTCCACATATCCATTTCAGCTCCAAGCTCATCTCCCTAGTTGTCAGTCCTCTTCCCCCTTCTCTCCCTCCTCTCCCACTGTAAGGGATCTTCCGGTATCCCTTGATGAAGGCCAAATTGTCGAAGCACACGATCTGACATATACCCCTCACAGATGTATCCACATATGATGTATATGCAACACAAAAGCAGTCTGACGAATACGAAGCCCATAATCTCCCTTTGCAGTTTCCTCTCATATGTCAGGATAGTCGTCGTATGGGGTCCATATGACTTATGACAAAATGAAAACAAATTTTAAATTAAATAACCTGCACCTAAATTTAATTAAATTATAAATAAACCAAATAAATTATAACTATACTATACTAACATTATTTATCTGCGTGTTGTCAATCTCTTGTCGCCCCACGAGACCGAAGTTGTGAGCGTTATCCCATTCTCTAGGAGGGGCCCACCTGAGGGATCTAGTTTGCCCTACCATTATTTCTTTGAGAATTGGGCGCAATAATTTGAAATGCTCGTACGCCCAACACTAAAATGCATGTATAAAAAAATAAGAATCACTACAACAAATATCTATCAAACTCTATAAAAAGTATCAAAACATTAATATACTAGCATTACCAACAAAAGAGTGGCCGATCCACTTAGGTGTTGATGATCAGAACGAACAGGCTTTGACAAGTCTCTAAACAAAAAAGCTAACGCAACTGCACCCCATGCATACTGACTAGCTACATCCATATCCTAAAAAAGTTGTAAATAAGCTGTAGGAATTGTACTATCTGTGGAATCTGTAAATATTATGCAGCCGACTAGACATAAGAGGTACAAACATGTGTGTCGTAGGAGAGTGGTGCGGTTATAGTTATGTGGTACCTGCTTAAACGTGTTCCTCAGCCATGTCAGCCTAATAATGGCTACGACTAGGTGGTAGCTCTCCTATCATGCGGACTATATAACCTCGTAGTTCTCCACTCTCCTCGAAGTTACAGCGATACCAGTCACCTTCAACCATAGAATTTTCCATATATCTTCAAGAGTAGGCATCATCTCTCTGATGTCTACATTGAAATGCCCTGTGTTAGTCTCTACGCGTCACCTCTCGATAATAGTAGATAGTGTACCACGGTTATGGTGAGTCATCGGTACTATGGTCAGAGGATACAATCCTAATCTCCTGACCAAATCAATTTGATCGTTTTTTGTTAACGGCCATGAAGAATTTGCATTGGGCTTCTCATCAATCCTGAGGGTGTTTTCCCGATCCTGAAATAGAATTTGTGATTTCAGATCCTAAAATAAATATATTGTTAACTAACATGATAGACAAATAATATAATTTTAAATACTTGTACATACATCTCGTTCCCAGATCTTCTGTGATATATATTCTCTGTCTAGTAAGCAATGTAGGAATCTCAGGACCTCCAGGGAAGGGTCCATCTTTTGCCATGATCACTGTTCAAAGAGCCATCATAAATCATTATTACTGTTCAAAAAGCTAAAGAGTAATCATTATTACTATTAGTGGATGGTGGCTGCGCAAGTTACATTAGAAATTACAGATGAGGGAAAGACATAAATCAATGATCAATGTTGTATAAATCAGTTACTAAACATTGAATCCAAGCTGATGGACTAGTGTCTTCTAGGTGACACTAGTAAAAGAGATATCAACTATCACAAATAGATAAAAGAAAAACTGTAAACAATAATTCTCCCTATGCTTGTGATTAACAAATTTGGGCACAAATGTCTGAAAAATATAATTTTATAATAAAAAATTTACAGATGAGGGGGAGACAGAAATCAATGATTAATATTTTATACATCGTTACTAAACATTGAATTCAACCTGATGGATCAGTGTCTTCTAGGTGACACAAAGTAAAAGAGATCTCAATTATCACAAATTGATAAAAGAAAATCTTCAAATAAAATTTTTATGATATAACTTCAAGATCAATTATATGAAAGTCCAATAAAATCATGGCTAATACAATTTTCTGAATGTCCAATAAAATCATGGCTAATACAATTATCTGAACAACTTCAAATAAATTTTGATACCTATTTGTAGATCGCTGCTAATACAAACGCGAATGTCCAATGAAATCATGGCTAAAAACTCAATAATCCAATATTCAAGAACAATTTCCCGTCAAAATAAATGAATCGAAATTTTGATCTCTCAATTTCGTCCAAAAACTATTTAAATCGATTTTATATAATTGAACTAACAATTTTATATAACTTAGAATAATTCCATATTGTAAGAAATTCTATATAAAGAGGTATTTGGATGTACTTCTTGTCACTGATAATTCAATAATAATTAATTGTTTCATTTTTTTTAGGGTATCTATCATTAAGCCAAAAAGAGCAAACCCAAATTTTCATCTCTCAATTTCATCCAAAATCTATTTAAATCGATTTTACATCACAAAACTAACATCTTTATATAACTCGAAAACCACTCGAAAACGTGGAATAAATCTAGACAAAAACACATACCTATGATGAGGGACAGAGCTATATAACAGCAGAAGGAAAACCATATTCTTCGAAGGGTTCAGAGATTGTAATGACAGAATGGGGTTGCGGGTTAGGGTTTATAGGTGCCAAACAATTATGGCAACTCGATTGCCGTAATAGTATTTGAAGTCAATACGGTATTAAGAATACCGTAAAAGAAATATAAGGTATTACAGTACTCTATTTATCGTAATACAAATTCAAAATACTACGGCATATTTTGTATCGTAATACTAATGCAATGTATAATGGTATTTACATTACCGTAAAGATATAATGTATTACGGTAGTCTTTCTACCGTAAAGGGTAATTTCGTCCAAAAAAAGCAAAATAGGGAAAAAAGGTATGGGCGAGATTTTTGAAAGTTAGGGTTTTTTTTTTTCCAATTTTATTTAAATTTGGGTATATTAGCGATAATTTCCCTTTCTTTTAACATCCATCTTAAGATGGACATCCAATGTGTCCCTTGACCCTAGACTAAATCTTGAATGTTTAAATTTTAACTAGAATAATTTAATTTATGAGTGTAAATTTGAAAATTCAAATTCTTAGAAAAATTTAATTCTTTATAATGTAAACTTAGATTGAATTTATAATTATTAAAATTTTGACGCCTTCCATATAAAATTCTAATTTCACATTGAGTAAAAAAATATTGCTTAAAATGGATATATATATATATATATTATTTTTCTTTAGCTTTTTTAAGTTTTTTTTGCTTTTGTTTTTTTTTTGGAGGCCAACAGGCATAAAAACATTAGACAAGCTTAAAAAAAAAAAAGATACAAAAACTGGGGGTGTAGCACCAGGCCCGGACGTACACCTTCTACAGATTGGTTAAAAAAAAAAAAGAATAAAAAAAGACACAAAAAATGGGGGTTCTAAGGGGGCAGCACCGGGCCCGGACCTATACCTTCTAAAGATTGGTTCGGTCCCATTGATTCATAGAAGAAGGAAAGCACCTTCTCCATCTACTTCTATTCCCTATTTCTCCATAATAATTATGTGCTTTATGGATTATATTTATGATAGGATACTTACATTGATATGGTTTTTATTGAGTTTTGTATTGGTTAAGAGAACGGCTGATTTTGTGTGCTTAATTGTGCGATGTGGTAAATTGTTTGATCCGATTATCCCATGTCTCAAATGCCTTGCATCGTACCTACTTCTATAAGTCTTTGAGAAAGGACGAAAGGTAAGTACCTATTCTTTGACATCTAAATTTTGCACTTGCAATATTTTCCAGATACTATTTCCCATTGAATGAAGCATAACAAAGTCCTTATTGAAGCTAAGTCATAGTGATTCCTTTTATTTAATTTTTATTATTATCTATGTTTGTTATTTTTTAGGTGTTCATATTTAAGGTAAGTCAACTCTTTTTATATATGTTTTGCATTACCTCTGATTGTATTTTTTTTAGGTGTTCTTCTCATTTTGTGAAGATTGAGAAACACATTAATAGTTAAAGGTAAGAGAAATCTTGCTTCTCCAGACATATGTCATTATTTTTTTAAAATTCCATAAGCACTTGTTTTGAATTAGTTTGTACATGGTCAGCAAAAATTACAAGCAATGAAAATAATTACAAATTTATTTCATATCCTGATGATAGAGAGAGATGGAGAGAGAAAAAAAAAAGAGAGAATCAATTCTCATCTTCATCTTTTAGAAAGTAGCTAAATAGATGAGATAGATGGAGAGACATTTAAGGAGGGGATCTAAATGAGTGATATGTACATTTTTTTTAAAGAAATAAATCCACCACCTCCACATTGCTTAATATCTATCTCTTCATGACTTTTTTTCCCATTAAAAAATCTATGAGATATTTACTACCCTCTAAATATATGAAGCGTAAACAAAGATGAACAGGGAGAGAAGGTAGGAAGTTTTTTCCCTTTTTAATAAATATATGATATGAAAATGTAAATAGAGATAAAATATTAGAGAGAAAGCATCTCTCTTTCTCTCTCTCCCTTTTTTTTCTCTTAACTTGGTCTCTTTCTACATTTAAAATCTTATTAGATATGCATTCAAATTGTTTGAAAATGATCATTCATTAGAAAACAGTGTTAAATATATATGCAAATTTTATTAAAATGATTATTCATTAGATATACAAAATAGTGTTAAATATATATATAAATTTTATTAAAATGATTATTCATTAGATATGTATGCAAGCTCCTCTTTTTATGACCTTTCTTGCTTTTCACATTTAAATCATAACATTTTCTGTCTCAACTCCCTCAACTTGGTCTCTATCTCTCTCTCCCTTAACGTGGTTTCTCTCTCTCCCCCCTCTCTCTCAACTTAGTCTCTCTCTCTATATTGGCTAAGCTCGATGAAATACAGTTTTGTTGTGCTCTTCTTTTAATTCTCTCTCTCTTAATTATATGTTAGATAGTATCAAAACCGCAAGAGTTTCCAAAACTAATTGTTGAGATCATTGACACGAAATAATTCCTTATTGGGTTAGAACTTTTATTTTTTTCCCATTTTCCTTTTAAATATCTATTTAAATTTTTTGGAGTGACAAAATAGTGAATTTCATTTATGGCATCTAAGATTTGAGCACTCTTATGGTATGAATAATGCTTATTGTGATACTTTTAAATACTTATAGTCATCTTAATGTAGTACGATTTTTTCAGCAAAATAATATTTTCTATATTATGAAGAGATTTGTTTTATGTATTTTCATATTTCATAATTTTTTGTCTTTACTATAAAGTGGAAATTCAACTCTGTATCTTTTAGGAATTTTTAATAAATCTACATTTTATAGTGTTATGTTTAAAATTTATTAAGATTCATGATTAGATTTCATATTTTCACCAAAGACTTTTATTTTTCATTCTTACGTGCAACACACGTAATCCAACTAGTTAATTATAACATTATAATAAACATGATTAGAAAAACAAGGGTATGACCCTCACAAATAAAAAAATTTAATATGCTATAATTAGTGTGGACAAAAATATAGAATTTAAGAACATAAATTTATAATTATTTTTTAATAAAAAAAAGAAAATAAATAAATTCATACTTGCATTATGGAGCCGACCAAATTAATTGGAAAATGCTATAATGATGATGATACTTGCAATGTGGGATAATGGATAAAATAACTTGAAAATAAATTCTAAAGTGGCATGAGCTAGTGTTTTTTAGTTTTTCTTTTAAAATATCCCATAAACTAGTTTTTTTTTGTTCTTTGTTTTTGTTTTTTGTTTTATGATTTGTTTTAAGGCTCAAATTGCTTAAACTATTGCTACTATATCACTTTACACGCATTGTATTGGAGCTTAAATTGCTTAAAGTTTAAGCCTTATACTATTGTGATTTTATTTTGGTGGGCAATTGCTTAAAGTCTCTCCTTCTATGCGTCTAAAGCACGAAGTGAGAGAATTGTCCCACATCGATCCGTTTAAAGAGAACCAAGTTCCATAAAGAGAATCAAGTTTTGGATAACAATTGTCCACATTCATCGGCCCAATTTCTAGGGTTTGGAAGTTTCCTTCTATGCGTCTGAAGCACGAAGTGAGAGGATTGTCCCACATCGATCAGTTTAAAGAGAACCAAGTTCCATAAAGAGAATCAAGTTTTGGATAACAATTGTCCACATTCATCGGCCCAATTTCTAGGGTTTGGAAGTTTTATTGTGTGATTCCTTTAGGAGGTTTAGTCAATACCTGTCAGATACATGCCAACAAAGTGGAATAAAGCATGTCCGGTAATAGTTCCATCAATTATCCTTGTGAAGAGATCAAACAATCACGACTGAATCAGTCAATTAAATCAGGCTTAAAAGTGAAATTTACAAACAAAATGTTGCCATCTCGCCGTAAAGTATTGGGTAAGTTAAACCCCTTGTAATATATCTGATATTACAAAAGTCCCCGTCATAGTTCACAAATTACATTCATACCGATTTTTTTTTTTATTTTGTTTTTGTTTTTTGTTTGTTTGTTTGTTTTTTTTTTTTTTTTTCTTTTTTTTTAATTTGCTTTTTTTTTTTTTTTTTTGTTCCAAAGTTGTCCTTTTGTTTTGGATATTTTAAGTCAAAAAATTTGTTGAAATTTTCAAATCTTCACAATCCAAAAATTATTTTGCTCCATTTGTTCGTTTTTCAAAAGTAGGGCTAGAAGCATTTAGATTTTGAAAATCCAAAATATTTTTATTTTTTGGATCTTTAAAATCCAAAAATCTTTGTCGGAAAAAAAATTTAAATTGAAGAAACGATCAATTTTGGATCTTGAGGATTCAAATTATGGGTTGGTTGGTCATTTTAAGATAATTCCTAACAACATAGTACGGAATGTAATAACAAAAAATATTTAGATAAGATTTAAACAACATTATTTAGAAGAATACATGCGTAATTTTGTCTATAGTATTTATATATATTTCCTCTTAATATTTGTTGTAACAAGTTATTTAAGTTTTTATAATTTATTTATGGGATTGGCTACCAAAAGTATACATGGAGGTTACAATCATCACTCATTAGAAGTCAAATTATACGATTTGGGATGAGTCAGAAAGTTCAAATTTTGTTTTTTGGGTACTTTGTATTTATTCAATAACACTCTTACAACCGTCTATTTTGAAATTTAAGGGACAAGTGTGAACTCTATGTACAAAAGATAAATGATCTCTTTGTAGACAATCTACTTATTTATTCACTTATTTTTTCTCATTAGATGTTGATATGCATGGAGGCATGGGTGTCAGGACCGTCAGCATTTTTTCAAATAAAAATTTTGAAATATAAAAAGTGATTGTAGAAAAATAATCAACTTTAAAAAATGATCAATTTTGCATATTAAAGATCCAAAACATGGGTTGCTCAGTCATTTGTACAAATGTAATGACAGAGGAAAGTACTTAAATAATTGTAAACAACATAAATAAAGGCTATATCGGTAATTTACGCTAAAGTAAGTTTTTAATTTTTCTCTTAATATTTTTTATATATTTTGTTCAAGTTTATCTATTTGATTAATTCACATATTTTTCTCAAGTAATAAGCATTTTTGCATTTTAAAAATCCCAATTATGGGCTATTTGGTCATTTTTACGGACAGTGTTCTAGTTGAGCAGGAATGCATTCACTCGAGGATCTTGAGTCGTGATGCTGGAGTGGTCATTAAGTTAGATTTGGAGAAAGCCAATGATAGAGTAGAATGGAGTGTTTTGCTAGAGGTCATGAAGAACATGGGCTTTGGTGAGAAGTGGAGGAGTTGGATTTTTGGGTGCTTGTCGTCTTCTCATTTCTCCGTACTTTTTAAGAGAAGTCCTTCTGGTTTCTTCCGTGCTACTAGGAGGCTCCGTCAAGGTGATCCCCTATCCCCCTTCTTGTTCACCATTTATGCTGAGCACTTCAGTAGGTTTTTATACAATGTGGTGGCTAAGGGACACTTTCGGGGCTTTCAAATGCCCAATGATAGCCAGTGTGTCTCGCACCTTCAGTATGCTGATGACACCTTGCTCTTTTGTGAGCCTAAGATTGAGTAGGTGGTAAGTGTTGCTAGCTTTTTGAACATTTGCGAAGTGGCTTTGGGGCTTAAGGTAAATTTCGCGAAGTCGGCTGTAGTTGGTATTAACTGTAATGACTCCTTATTGGCCCTAAGAGCAACTACCTTGGGGTGTAAAATCGAGAACTTCCCTATCTTGTACTTGGGGCTGCTAATTTCTGATTGGAGGTTACCTATGGCTGTTTGGGATAAACTAATCCAAAGAATTCAAGTTAAATTAGATTTATGGAAGTACAAATACCACTCTTTTGGAGGTAGGATTACCTTGATAAAAGTTGCCTCTCAAATTTACTGATCTATCAAATGTTCTTGCTGCAGATTCCTCACAGGGTGGCCAAGAAGATTGAAACTATGATGAGAAACTTCTTGTGGGGCTCTTTCGATAATTCTAAAAAGTTTCACCTCTTGCAATGGGATAGGGTGTGTACCCCTAGGATGAAAGGTAGACTGGGCTTAAGGCGAGTTACTTTGGTTAACCAAGCACTTATGTCTAAATGGTAGTGGAGAAGCTTGGTCCTTAAAGACCAGTTGTGGTACAAAGTTGTTGTTGCAAAATATGGGGTTGATAGATTTCAGATGTGGATCGGAGGTAGAGTGGTATAGAGGCGATGTCTTCTCTTTGGAGGCACATTCATTCGTATAGGGCACTGATTCACAGGGATATCCGGTGATGCCTGGGTGATGATTGCAGTATGTCTTTCTGGCACCACAAGTGGGATCATCTCAAATTTGTCGGCACATCTCCAACCCACTTGCGATCATCTCAAATTTGTTGGCTCCCCTGCCCAAGGCTGGCTTGATCTTATGACAGATGGCAAGAGGCCTAATACTCTAGGAAGTTTGAAAGGAAAAGAACTGTAGGGTATTCCCATGGTATCAGCTTACCTTTTGCGAAGTTGTTGGACAATATTCTTCGTGGGCTGTGGCTCTTCTACTTTGTGTCGAAGGATCGGTCCGATATGTTGGAAGTTGATTGCAAGAGGAACCTATCAATCCTCTTTTGTCTAAATGCCTTCAAAAGTAACCCGAAGGGTAGATGGGTGGCCGCCTTGGAGGGAACTTTTAAACTTAGTTTTGACGGAAGTTCTTTTGGAAATCCTAGTCTGGTTGGCATTGGAGGTGTTCTAAGAGATTGGAATGGTATGGTGCCATTTTCTTATGTAGGGTCCCTTTGAGACAAAACGGCCAACTATGCAGAGATGTAGAGCCTTCTTCATGGCTTAAAGATCTTCACTGAAAGGCAACTGGGCCGGTTCTGAATTGTGGAGGGGGATTCATTGAACGTTATTAACTGGTGTAATGGAACTCATAACCCCCCTTAGGTCCACCTTGCGGCAGATCTGGGATTTATTTACGACTCTTGATACTTCGTTTGTGCATGTTTTTTGTGAGGCTAATGTGCTAGCCGATCATCTTGCAAAAGGTGGTTCGACCTTATGTCCTTTTTAACTTCGGATATTATAATCTCTTTCTATCTTAAGATTAATACAAGTATTGAATTTCTCTAAAAAAAAAAAAAAAAGGAGCAGGTTACTTTTTTTTGTTTTGTTTGGTTTAATGGCGTTTTGTTATTATCATTATTTAATTTTGTCGTTCTTTTGGGTACTTTTTTTTTTCCTTTCAAATTTTTATGTGATTTGGGAGCTTAATGGATAATTTATGTGTTCATTGATTTGAATTGCACTATTTTGTGAGCATTTGAATTCCACTATTTTGTGAGCATTTTTTTTATTGTGTAAGTTTGAATTTCTGTGTATTTTCTTGTTGAGTATTTTATGTTGTGCCAGTTTTGAAATTTTTAGTATTTTCTGTTGTGCCAGTTTTGATTTTTTTTTTTTTGTTATTAAAGTTTGAATTTACTGAATTTACCCAAAAATATTTTATGCGCATTCACTGGTTTTTTCCTTTTGTGTAAGTTTTTTCTTTTTGTTTTCAAGTGGAGATGTTATATGCTGATGCAAACAAAATTTGAAAAAAAGAAAAAACAAACAAAAACTTTAAACAAAGAAACAACCTCAAAATAATGCAATAAAACTAACAACAAAACAATCGATAAGAAAACATTCAAAGTAGATTCCATTTTGATAACTTAGGGACACTGTTTATGTCTCGGATTGGAACAAATTACTATAATTCATCTTCGCCTACGAATCAGTTGATATCTTTTACAAATGTTACAAGCAGAGGCCCTTATTTTCATATTTGCCGCTCCTAACTTTATTGAATTATGAATTTATTCTTATGAAGAAAAACATAAGTTTCTTGAAATTTTGAGCCATGATATCCTTATGGAAGTAATGAAAGGAGTTTTTCAAACGCCGCCTAATCATTTGAATCTTTGTTACGAAGCCTATATATAATACGTCCCCAAGTTGAATAATAATGACTTACATCATTTTTCACTCTATCGGGCGGCAAAATCTGTATAAAACTACATTGGATCCTTCCAGTAACATAACATAGATCTAAGTCTCCATTATCTAAACGCACTTGGAACATGCCATTAGGAAGTGATTCAGTAATTACACCTTTATAAATTAATTATTCTTTTTTAATTTCAAGTAACCCCCTCCTTGAAGTATCAACTCATAGAGGATAAATGGTATTAACAAATTGTCTCCTCTCTTTTTCATAGAATAAATATTATTGGGCATCCATCTCATGAGAGAGGGATATTGGGTGTCCATCTCATGAGAGAGGGATACCAATGGAATTGTTCTCTCTTTTTCATAGAACAAATATTATCGGCCTCCTATCCTATGAGGGAGGGCACTTTGAGAAAGTGAGAGGGGTGACATGTTGACCAAGTCACCATCCCACACAAATATGAGATCTCACGTAGGTTTTGGTTTGGTTTGGGAAGATATTCGTCTTATGTCTCTTGATCTCATATGGTTAGAATTTTATGGGCACTTGGTTGGTTAAAACCAAAGTCATTTTTGGGCGGACGTGTATAGAATAGAGATTCATTCTTTTCTGTGAGAGGACGCCTTCTTCTGTAGAGAAGAAGAAGATAAAGATTCATCCTTATTTGTGAGAGAAGGAGAAGAAGATAGAGATTCATCTTTCTCTGTGAGAGGAGATGAAGAAGACAGAGATTCATCATTCTATATGAGAGAAGGAGAGAGAAATATCCTTCTCTGAGAGAGAAGAAGAGAAAGAGAAAATTGTCTTTCTTCTTAGAGAGAAGAAGATGAAAGATATCATGTGATCCTCTTCTTAAGCCTTCTCTTTGGTGAGAGAAAGAAGAGAGAAGAGAAGATAAAGAAGAGAAAGAGAGAACATTTCCTTTAAGAGAGTGAAAGCCTCTAGAAAGAAAATAACTCTTTGAGATCAGAGAGGGAAATCTTAGAGAGAGAAGCTTCTAGGAGAAATCAGTGATTCCAAGAAAGTTGTTTCTTGGAAGACTATTGTAACTTTTGAGTTAAAATTGGAGACGTCTCTTTTTCCCGTAGACGTAGCTTGAAAATGTGAACCACGCAAATCCGGCCAGTAAGATTTATTTCTTCATTTGTTTTATTACATGTTTTCCCACTCACACACACATCAGTTTTGGCATAATTTTGTTTCCCATATTTTCTGATTCCACTGCGTGCATCCGTATTCGTGAGAACATTCATAGCAATGTCAAAAGACAAACAAAATACACAAAATTCATAATGCTATTATATAATAAAACAAAAGGAAAACTCACTATGTAGGAACCATATATCCTTGAAAGCTCAAAAAGACGTAGGGGAGTAAGAATCCAAAAATCGATGTAGTGATGAGAAATAAACTTTCCTTAATTAGGTACTCCCATAGGCATGCACCTTTTAACTTAACTTCATCAATATTGGGGTAACTTACGCATTCCTATAAGAACATAAAAGAATACACCTTTCAACCTAAATTTCCACATTATTTAGGAAATTTACCCTACATTCACTCAAGCTTATGGTCATTCTTATTATTGTAACAGGTGTCCATCCCTTAACCTTCACTTAATAATGTAATAATTGATAACCTCTTCAACACATATTCTATGCTCAACAAAAAGGATTTCCGAATTGCATTCTCTATGAGCTTTAAAAAAATAGTGCCTCAAGATTAAATAGAAACTGTCCAATTTTTGAAGTTGAGATCTAAGTGTTTGAAAACCTAAAATTCATATTTTGTTATGTTCTTTTGAAATATAAGTAGTTTCCAAAATCATGCAGGTATAATTGTGGAAATCCTAGAGTTACTTGAAGATCAGGTTTTCTAAGAAATGTCTAGTTGACTTTTGATTAAGAACTTTTTCTTTTAAAAATATAAGTATTTGAAAAAAGAAAAAGTTTATATAAGGTTGCAAACTTAAAATGTAGAACTATAGGTGTCCCTCTAAAAACCATCGAATAAGGTTGTTTTAATGTTGAAAAAAACCTCTAATTGATCATCTTGACATCAAGATGTATGAATATGAAAAAAAAAAACAGATTTTGAGTCCTAGAAATAGTGCATCTTTCAACACATTATCTAGACTGTCTATTTTCAAGATTTTCATATGTTTATACATTTACTTGATTTTAACCTCTTTTTGGAATTTAAAATTTTATAATTACATATGAAAATAAATTTTGAGATAATCTTAAGAATTTGTTTCACCAAAATTTCATGTTATGATAAAATTCGGAGGTGCGCCTTAATTGGATTGTTGAAGGTTGCAACCTTATAGAAACTGTACCCTTTGAAAAATGATATCTCCTAAGGGACACCCAATAAATAAGGGTGATTAGGTGTCTCGATCTCGCCCTCCGGATCTAGGTGATCTGATGGCACGTATCTCGGGTTTCTGGTGAACCCGGGATTTGAGATCGCTCTCTCGGAACCTTGCTCGAGGGCAAAGGCAGGTATACCAACTAATGAGAGAGGAATTTTATGTGGGTTCAGGACTTACTCGGGCTGGCTCATGTGGGTGCCCTCTTAGATCACGAAGAAAGCCCCCCTGCTGCTTGAGCTGGTTCGGAATCGCCTCCCTTGACCTGTAATCCTCTTGTTTTTTTTCACAAAACTTTTATGGTTAATTTGTATGACAAGTGAGTTGAAGGGACCCACCCTTGTCTTAGGGTAATGCACGTTCACATGAGAAGGCGATGAAGTGCAAGGTTCGGTGAAAGATAGAAAAGAAAAGAGATCTTGACGTAGGGGTGAGACTAGCATGACAACCAGAAATTACCGACTCGAAGTGGTAGCAAGACGGCCATGGTTCTCAGGACCAACACGGCGGCAATGCTACTCGAAACCGAGGTCGACATGTTGGTGATAGGCTAGGTCTACCCTCAATCAAGGGAGAGGAGAAAGAGGTGAAGAAGAAAGAACGAGACGATAAAGAGAAAGGAAAATCTGGACGTCAATAAGCATCGCGGTGGGCAATGAAAGGAGAAGGTGCATCCCTTGTGGACGACGTTAGCTCCTGACAAGGGACACGGTGATAGTTTCTCCTAGGTTGCACGACGATAGGCGTGGGATGCAGGGAGAATGGTGACGAGCACCGTGCACACTGAGGAGGCTCGTGGATGGCAATAGGTGTTGCCAAAGCCCTTAGCGGGCGGCGTTAAGTATCACCGTCTACACTAGAAGCATGACGGGGAGAGACCCCTGCAAGCGACATCAAACCTCACCGTTTGGGTTCTTCACTGAGACGTCAAAGCTACATCTGTGGGTGGTGAATGGGCAGCGCCGTCTATAGACCTCACTTGAAGGAAGAAACAGAAGAGTAGAAGGGGAAGGGGAAGGAGACTCGCGCATGGCGCTGCCATCGCCATGCGCGCCCTGTGAGACCAAGGGAGAGGCATACACGACACTGCCAATGCTGTGCATGACCCCTACGAGGAACTCGGACAAAGAAGAAGGAGAAGAGAGGGGAGAAGAAAGAGAGAGGAAGAAAAGAAAAAGAAGAGAGAGAAAGTTTACCCCAAACCTAAGGGTACCGGTGAAAATTTTCTCTCACCTCACTCCCTTTCTCAAGCATGACATAACAATGGTAAGAAAGAGAAACTTGTATTAAGTGAAAGCTCTCTCTTGTGTGTGTATGCCTCTTTCTCTTCTTTTTTTCTGCGTACAATGATGGTACGTATATATAGAATTGTGCCCCAAACATAGGTGGATGATCAAAAGTAACCTTAATTGCTGAAAATTAAGATTAAATTGAATTAAAATAAATTAGAAAATAGGGTACAAAATGATATATTTGCCCCTTTCTAACAAGTTGTGGAATTCCAAAACAGTCCCTGTGTTGCCCTAGGACTTACGTGATCTTGCATGGCTGATCCAGGGTCATTTTTGATGCCTAGTTAATCGTAAAATGATTATTTTCTTGTAGGGCTCGACATGGTGATCGATTTGATACCAACTTCGAGCCATGGATGGCATTTTTGGTGCATGATCATGTGGCTTGAAATTTGAGTAGATCTTGAATCTTTGGATCGATAGTGTGTTCATTCCTTGATGTTTTTCTGTGTTTTCTTCGTTGAATCACATTGAGAATATCACTACGATCATGGGGAACTAAATGCAGCTCGATTCCGTGGCCGAATGAAGATTTTGTAATTTTGTAATTTTGGCCGGAATCAAGGATTCCGACGACAGAATTTGTAGCCTATTCATCGACTTCGTGTGTAGAATTCGATTGTTAATCATTTATGGGCTTCGGGACAGAGATGGCCCGAGACATTATGCCCGCAATGGAATTGGTCTCGCATCGATAGGGCTCGTGAGGGGCGTGATTTGGCCACTCTAGCAAGGCATGACGTTGCTGAATTTCCTACACTTTCTTCACGGATCAACAACTTCTCTCTAGCTTTTCTTCGCGCTCGGGTATCGTCATGGGGCGTGCCACATATTAAATCGCTCGTCTTGACTAGATGAATATGCTCACCAAATTTGAGAGTAACCTGACTTAAGGCGAGTGATTTATGAGCTTCAAAAGTCACCTCTCGTGACTGTCCCTTCAATGGTGTAGTGTTACAGGGTGACCGCACAGGAATAACATACGACTTCTCCTGTTTCATTCTTTCTCCTATAACTTCTTCCTCAAATGTCCGTTTGAGCTGAAACTTGACCCCTGGGGGTTTTCAACCGTATCGGATCCAATGGTGGTGGTCTCACAGTAATTTTAGATGCTAAAAAAGTAGCTCTAGTTATAGGGGTCTGTTTCAGGGTGCTAGGGTGCTAGAGGCCGATCCTGCAGGAACTATTTTTCAGTCTGCACTGCCTTTGACATGTCAGAATGGGATGAAACTTAGCAGAAGACTCTTGAGAGACCTCATGAAGATCTTGGTCAGTTCTGGGGCTTTCTGAGACTGTCAGAATTTCCACTACTTGCTAGGCCTTTATTGAGAGGGGGCCCCATGTTGATGGAAAATACCTTCCAACAGCATGCCTCACCAAATTTTGTGCTTCGAGAGAATCGAGAAGTGAAATAATTTAGGAAGTTTGAGCTATATTTGTCAAAGTCCACACCCTCAAGAGACCATCTGTTGTTTTGGAGCATGAGGCCTTTGTCAGGACCTCCTCGTACAGAACTAGGCCTTTTTTGAAGGCTAAATGCTATGAACATTTGATCGACGTTGTTTTCTGCTACACCAAGTTTGATTTTGATGCTCAAGGTATCTCCTATAGGTCCCATCTAGCGAGGTCCAGTCTGGGGATTCTGACCCAACCCGAAAGTCTGGTCCCATGTAGGCTAGGGGGTTTGGTGAAGACTACCCTGAAGCCTGCGGCAGGTTAGACCCTGGCTTCATCAGTTTCTTGCCTTTACAATGGATCTTAGCATTTCTGGAGGTATCTTTTGGTCATCGTCGTCACCCTCAAGGGCTCTTGTTGTTTGTTGGACTGGGGAGATCTTATGCGGCTCTCACTCCTTGTTGAGCCATGAAATTAAGGAGATCTTATACGGATCTCACTCCCTGATGAGCTATGAAACTGAGGAGATTTTATGAGGCTCTCACTCCCTGATGAGCCATGAAACTGGGGAGATCTTATGTACTCTCACTCCCTGATGAGCCATGAAATTGGGGAGATCTTATGTGCTCTCCCAGATGAGCCATGAAACCAAGGAGATCTTATGTGGCTCTCACCCCCTGATGAGCCATGAAACCGGGGAGATCTTATGTTCTCTCACTCATGATGAGCGATGAAACTGGGGAGTCGATGGGGGCTGTGGAAGTGTGTCAACTTGCTTTGTCGGTCCAAGCACCCTTTCACGAGTTTTCGCCTGAACATGGGAAGTGGCTCCATGAGAATGGTTTTCACCAACTTCTGGTATTTCTGGGCTCTTGTACCCATGACTTTGTGGTCATGTCCACCCTTTTCATCCATTTTTTCTCACGGTGCCCTCTTGGTTTTTTCACCGTTCCTGGGTTTCTTTTTCTAGGGAACTCTCTTAATCATGGTTTCATGACCATGCCCGTCCGTAATTTTTACTCATGGCATTCCCTTGTCCAGGTGTACACCATGCCCCCTTTTTTCTTAGAAGGGTCGTGCCTTCGAGACCTGTGCGAAGTCTTTTAACGTCATGCGGCCAGAACACGCACTATAGTTTAGGGTCATACAGCTGGATCGTAACAGTAAGGAATGGCAGTCTGTAGAGGCCACAGAGTGAATCTGGTGATGACTTTGACTCACTTGGGAGGATGACATGAAGTTGCCTATGGGGAGTTTATTGGATGGTAGGTGAAAGGTGGTGACCCACTAGCTGACGGTGAATATGGGTGCCAAGATGGCTTGTCGTTTCGTGAGCATGGGTAAGACTTACTGAGGAATGGTGAAAGACGGTGAAGGTGGCCCACGCACACGAATGGGACGGCTAGGGAAGATGCGCATGGAGATGCACGTAAAGGGCGTGTGCGTCTAAGTAGGCTCGATGGAGAGAAGAAGAGGGTACGCACACACAAATGGGTCGGTTAGGGAATGCATGTATGAAAATGCACATGACAAGGGTGTGCGGTTAACGAGGGCATATTTTAAGGTTGTGCCTCCTAGACCTGGGCAAAGCAATTTAACGTCATACGACCAGAACGCGCACTATAGTTTAAGGTCATATAGCTTGGACTGTGGTTATGCAATTTTAGGTCATGCAACCAGGACCGTGCATTTTAAAGTCGTGCAACAAGACCTCTGCTATAGTTTATGGTCATATAGTTTGGACCATGGCGATGCAGTTTAGGGTCACCATGTACGAATCGCCATGTCAATAGGGTTGCATGGGGAGTAGGTATGTGGATAGCAATTTGACTCCCTGGGGATAAAGATCGTTAAAGCTATACACATGTGAAGAGATGATGATGAAGGTGGTGACCTTACGAGGAGTAGTAAATGAGAGAGGCTTCACTGGGGATTAGGAGGACCAGTGTGACTCCATGGGGATAATGAATATCGGTATGCATGGAACTCTGACAGGCCAGAGCACAGATGAACCCCACCTTGGGTTGAAGGGGTAAGAATGACCCTAACTCTCTGGAGATGACGGGGTGAGTACGACCCTTGCATACATCTAACTCCGCTGGGGGTCCAGTTGGAGTTATGCGTATGGACTATTTGTCGTACTGCTCGTTACAGTTTTAGGGTCTTGTAGCTCGGACCATGGTCGTACAACTAGACCTCTGTTACAGTTTAGGGTCGTATAATTTGGACCATGATGTTAAGCCTTTTATCGTCATACGGTCAGGACGCGCACTATGGTTTAAGGTCACACATGTGGACCATGGTCGTAAGTTTAAGGTCATGTGACAAGGACTTCGCAGTTTAAGGTCGTGCAACTAGACTTCCGCTATAGTTTACGGTCATATAGTTCGGACCACGATCGTATAGTTTTGAGTAATGTGACAAGGACTATGGTTATGCAATTTAGGGTCATGCAACATGGACCATTGCAGTGCAGTTTAAGGTAATTGCATTGCAAAGTAAGGTCTTAAAGTTATGCAGCGTGGATCGTGACAGTGCAGTTTAAAGTCATGCAGCACAGACCGTGGCAGTGCAGTATAAGGTCATGCAGCAAGGATCGTGGCAGTGCAGTTTAAAGTCATGCATCACGGATCGTGGCAGTGCAGTTTAAAGTCATGCAGCGTAGATTGTGGCAGTGCATTTTAAGGTCATGCAGCATGGACTGTGGCAGCGCAGTTTAAGGTCATGCAGCACGGACCGTGGCAGTGTAGTTAAAGGTCATGTAGCGCAGACTGTGGCAGTGCAGTTTAAAGTCATGCAGCACAGGCCGTGGTGGTAGTGGTGAGGGGATGTTACTCCATGGGGGAATAGAGCGGTCACAGGAGACTGGGCTCCCTGATGAGTGATATTGTGATGCAGGGAATGAAATTCCTGAGGATGAGAGACGATGGTCTAAAAGGGAGTGCCAAGACCTGTGCGTGACACTAAGTATGGAGTGGCACATTCATCAATAAGCCTAGGTGATGTGTTAAGTTGCTTGGTGAAGCACATGGGAGTAGCCCTTGACGTTCTGTGCGGCAGTGATTTGTGGACGAGACGCGCAGCGATGACCCCTGGAAGAGTCGCATTGCGATAATCTCTGGACGAGATGCACGACGATAGTCTCTGGTCGAGGTGCTCGGTAAAAGTCTTGATGGGGCACGCGGTACTAGCCTTCTGATGAGGCACGCGACGCAAGTCTGGACGAGGCACTCGACGATGATGCTTTGGGTCTCGGGCCTGGCCTGCCCCGACCTGGTCTTATCGCCATCAAGAGCTAGGGATTGGAGCATCATTCTGAGTTTTTCATTAGTAGTCTTTGGTACTGCGGGGTATAAAAAGGGGAGAAACCTCAGTTTACTGTTTTATCGAATGGTAAAATAGTAGAAAGTCTTTTAGAGAGAGAGATCCAAAGCTTCCTAGGGAGGGTTTTTCGACAAGCACTTCTTGACCAAAACTTGCAGAGACAAGTCCTTAGGGATTTTGTTAGTGAGCTTCAAGAGGTGTGACGCTTCGCAGCGTGATTGCGAAGACTTTTCAGCGAGTGTCGAGGTTTTCTAAGCAAGGAAGAGGGTCTCTCGAGGCCTTAGTAGAATTTGCATAACAGAATTTGCAGAGGTGCCGTGCCAGGGTTTGAGTGCTGCTCCGGCCGTTCAGCTGCTGAAGTGGAGGTCGCAGAGAGTTTAGAGGGCTTCGTTAGCTCTCTGGTTGTTGAAGGAGGAGAAGGGGACAACAACCTAGGAAGCCATGGACACGGAGTTAGGCCAGAAGTTACTGGACCTTGGGAGCTCCTTGAGGGAGCAACTGGGTTTAGTGGACCATGAGGCCAGCATGGTGGCCAGACTGAGAGCCGAGATTGAGCAAGTGAAGGCTTCAACCGAAGAGTGTAGAGGGAGGGTCAATGCGATTATTGACCGCTTTTGATGGTGCCTTCTTTCCATTTTTTATTTTTATTTTGTAAAGAAAAGACACTTGTAATATTTTTTATTGAAGAATGAGATGACCCTTTTCTCTTCCCTATGCATGGCATGTCTTTTGTTTCCTCTTTTTCTTCTTCATTTCATTGCTTCCACCCTTTCATGGTTTGAGACGGGAACGAGTAGCCCACTCCTTGCTTCATCTTGTGGCAGCCTGCTATGGCTTCAATGACCTCAAATGGGGGAGCAGTTATTACCTCACCCCTGAGTGTTTGTTTGGAGAGGGGCTCATAATTCATGGTCCTCATGATTTGATTGTAAATGCTCCAGTTTAGGGGAGCCTTGGCTTCGATTCGAGGTACATTTCTTTTGATCTCGTCATAAGTCTTAGTCTCTGGGACAAACTCCTTTAAGTACTTTGAAGTGACGCGCATAGCCTTTAGCTTATTCTGGAGGTTACGCACCTCGCTTCTTAGCTCCACCATGGGGTCTTGTTCCTGAGAACCAGAGGGTTGACTCTTGTTAGTCTGTAGTTCTTCAACAACCCCCTAGAAGTGTAGGATCCTCTTTTGGCTGCTGGTGCTCCCTTTGTTCAAGGAGGCTGGAACTTGGAGTACCTTCCTTGGTGGTTGGTATACCAGTTCTGCTTCTAGAAGAGCGATGGGGACATTCAGGACCTTTTGCTGGTCCGATGTATAGGTTACCCTTGGCGCTAGAAGGTCTACCTCTGGGGCTTCCTCGGGTTCAAGAGCTACTTTTGACTCATCATTTTATTCTGGCGAATTACAAGTTGAGGGAGAAACTTCATCTTCGAGAGAGGATACCATGACCTTGGAGAGGTGATAAGGTATATTTGGGTAAATGGGGGTCAAAGGGAGGATCTTGCCTTGTCTTTCCTCTTCTTTGAACATATCTGTGATCATTCGCCCCAGATCCTCAATGTTGTCATGAGACAAAGGTCTTGTCTCTCTCACAGAATTCCGATCATCATCTTTTGGCTTTTCTGATGCTGGAAGGTCTGTGAAATAGTACTTGACATCGACGTAGTGAGTTTCAGCTATGGGGAACAATCTTTTGTCAGCATAGACCATGTGTTGTGTTCCATCTCTGCTGTACTTGAAACATTGGTGGAGCGTGGAAGGAACCACCCCCTGATCATGAAGCCAAGGACGACTAAGAATGATGTTGTAAGAGGTATCGATGTCGATTACATGGAATTGAGCGTAACCGTTGAGGAGAAGACGCACTCTGCCAACTGGCTTTTCTCTTGACTGGTTGAACCCTTGGACAATGATGTGGGTAGGAGTCAGGTCGTCAGACCCTAGTCTCAGTCGAGTGAGAATCCTTCTTGGGATCAGGTTAATTGCTGACCCTCTGTCTAGCATGATCCGATTGAGAGGGTAGGCGTGCAGTTCACCATTCACAAAGAGGGGCCAATTGTGGAATTTGCCTCCCAACTGAAAGTCATCTTTGGAACAGGAGATTGCCATGCTCCTACTTAGAATGGCTGGGTCAACCTCAATAAGTTCCACCTTAGTCTCGTACACCTCTGGGTTAGAAAGAGCTTGGAATAAAGCCATACGATAGTCTTTAGATAGTAGGAGGGCATCATAGATACTTAAAAGGGCTAAAAGTTTTCTCAAGTGGTCAATTACGTTGTATTTTACTTTATCCTCATTCATCTTCTGTGTTCCTGCTCCAGTCACTGGTGTAGGTGGTAGGGTAGGCTTAGGAACAGGCTTTGGTTGAGTTGTGGTTTGTGACACTGGCTGACTTTGTTCAAGTTGTGCGGTCTGGGTTGAAGGGGCAGTAATAAGAGTTAGTATTAGGGATGTAGAGGTTTGAGGTTTGAGGTTTAGGCTTAGGGGAATGTGAAGGATCAGGATATTTGAGGATCTTGATCTTTTGAGGTGTGGGCTATAGCTTCTTTCCCGATCTTAAGTTCACTTGGTCTGTGCTAGCTGGTACTTCTGAGATCTGCACCATGTGGGAGGCTTCTTTAGAAGAGGAGGTCGAGGATAACTCGATTTTGGCTCAGGTTGCCAAGGCGTCGGCGGCTGTCGAGAATCCTGCCGCCTGGGCCAGCATTTCTTTGAGGCACTCTTGCTGCGACATGGTGAGGCTGGTGCCTCCGAACTCTTTGTTCAGAGTGTCGAAATCTGGGCATCGCCGAGCAGTACCTGCAGAAGGAATAGAGGAGGGGGAAGGAGAAGAAGAGTTAGAACCTTCCGGGCAGATTTTTACATTGTCGCCGGAATTGGACGTTTACAAGGGGTATTTAAGGTCATGCCCTGACTTTGACCATTGTGGGGTGCTTTTAACGTCGTCACCCATTTTGGTCGACTCTTGAGATATTGATAACTCAGGGCCATCTGCCTGATTGGACAATAAGATGAGGTGAGCTGCGCCTGGGATGAAGTCCCAAAAGGTTGGCTGTGGAGGAAGTGGTCTGGGGAATTCTTCCTCGACTAATGGCTGAGGAAGATGATTCCTTCGGCGGGCTGACCTAGGTGCTCGCCGTCTCCTACGGGATCCTTAAGAGGGTGTTTGGACCGCCCTATCAGGTTGGTGAGTGGCCCTAGCTTGGTAGACTGCCTCACGTTTCAGGGATTTGAGCCTACTTCGCCCATGGTAGACTTCCCAGGGCTAAGAGGTCGAGGGCTCTGAAAGGTTCAGTGCATGCTCATGAGGGGCTTGTAGCGGGGCTTCTTCTTGAACGGGAGCGAAGGCTTGGACGTGTCCTGAGAGAACCACACAGGCGATGTGGCCTTGCTGAACTTTCTCTGAGACAATGGCCTTGAACCCAGAGTTCGTGACCCCACACTTGGTGATAGGGGCATCAGAGTTTTTCCTTGCCCGGGCAAGGGGCTTAGGCTGTTTGGATGACTTTGGGGGGACAAGACCCTGTTGGAGCATTGCCTCAAAGAGAGTCTGCACGGGGTCTTGCTTAGTATTTTGCTGGGTTTGCATCAGGGGGTCTTCTTACACAGGCGGAAGAGGGACCTGAGGGTATCTTGCCGGGTCGCCCTGAACCTCCTGACAGTACTGCATCTTTTCTGCTAAGAGTTTATTGAAGCAGTGCACTTGCTGATGTCATGACCTCGTATCTGGTGGTACATGCACAAGAGGTTCTCGGTCCCTGGAGGCAGGAACTTGGGCTGCCTTGTCGGCTTTGGGGTGACGATCCATTCTTTGAGCATTATAGAGAAAAATGCACGAAGGATAGCGGGTGCCCCGTCGTCCTCTTGGATCGTGACTATCTGAGATGCCTCAGCTGCCCCGAATGCCTTTTTCAACTCCTCGAGCTTTATCTGACCCTTATTGATAAGAGCCATGATAGTGTCGTTGAGCTTGTAGTAGTCGTGAGTAGGGTGGGCTACTCTCCTATGATAGGCATAGTGCTTCTCATTCCACTCCTGCCCCGACAACTCTACAGTTGTGACTGTTGGAAGGTATTTTTCATCAACATGAGGCCCCCGCTCAATCAAGGCCTAGCAAGTAGTGGAAATTTTGACAGTCTCAGAACAACCCCAAAACTGGTCAAGATCTTCATGAGGTCTCTCAAAAGTCTCTTGCCAAGTTTCGTCGTATTCCAACATTTTTTAACGAATTACAGACTGAGAAATAGTTCTGGCAAAATCGGCCTCTCGCACCTTGAAACGGACCCCTATAACTAGAGCTACATTTTTAGCATCCCAAACGGATGTAGAACCACCACCATTGGATTTGACACGATTGAAAACCCCCAAAGGTCAAGTTTCAGCCCAAACGGATACTCCATAAAGAAGTTATAGGAGAAAGAGTACAACAGGAGAAGTCGCACATTATTCCCGTGCGGCCACCCTACAACACTACACCATTGAAGGGACAGTCACAAGTAGTGATTTTTGACGCTCATATCTCACTAGTTCTAAGTCGGATCGCTCTCAAATTTTGTGAGCATGTTCATTTATTCAAGACAAGCGATTCGATATGTGGCAAGTCCCGTGACGATACCCGAGCACGAAGAAAAGCTAGAGAGAAGTTGCTGATCCGTGAAGAAAAGTGCAGGAAATTCAGCAGCATCGTGCCTCACTCGAGTGGCCAAGTCACGCTGCTAGCGAGCCAGATCAACGCGAGACCAAATCCATTGCGGGCATAAGGTCTCGGGCCATCTCTGACCCGAACCCCGTACATGATTAATGGTCGGAGTCTGCACATGAAGCTGACAAACAAACTGTAAATTCCATCGTCGGAATCCTTGATTCTGGCCAAAATTCCAAACTCGCAAAATCTTCGTTCGGCCACAGAATCAAGTTTCCTTTTGTGCCTCGTGATCGTAGTGGCATGCTCAGTGTGATTCAGCGAAGAAAACACATAAAAACATCAAGGAACGAACACACTATCGATTCAAAGTTTTAAGATCTTCTCAAGATTCAAGTCACATGATCGTGCACCAAAAACACGATCCATGGCTTGAAGTTGGTATCAAATCGATCACCATGCCGAGTGCTACAAGAAAACAATCATCTTACGATCAACCGGGCATCAGAACGACCCAGGATCAGCCATGCAAGAACACGCAAGTCGTAGGGCAACACGGGGATTGTTATGAAATTCCACAACTTGTTAATTCAATTTAATCTTAATTTTCAGAAATTAGGGTTACCATTGATCATGCACCCATGTTTAGGGCACACTTCTATATATACGTAGCTCATTATACGCAGAAAAGAGAGAAGGCTGACACATACACATACAAGAGAGAGTTTTCACTTAATACAAGTTTCTCTTTCTTACCATTGTGATGTTACGCTTGAGAGAGAGGGTGAGGTGAGAGAAACTTTTTACCGGTACCCCTACAGTTGAGGTAAATCTTCTCTCTTCTTTTTCTTTTCTTCTTCTCTCTCCCTTCTCCCCTCTCTTCTTCTTCATCTTCTTCTGAGTCCCTTGCGAAGGTCATGCATGGTAGTGGTAGTGTCGTGCATGTGTAACAACCTTAATTTTTAGAACGAAAAAAAAAAAGAGCTCTTTATAGTATGATGGTCCACATAGGCATTATGGTCTTTAAGGACCATCACTACTCTTATGCCCTTTTAGCCTTCAACCTTTTCTTTCAGTTGCCACGTCCTTTGGTGGACGTGGGTTTTAAACATTACACATTTAATGTTAGTACTACACGTATGGGGTGGAATTCAATAAAGTAATATAATAATAAGTTTTAAGGAGTTAAATAGAAAGAAGGTAACGACTCTCGCCCTACAGAACTTCCTTTCTCGCTCTCCCTCTTACAAACGCAGTGAACTCCTTTTCTCTCTAGCCGAATTTTATCGAAAGTTCCCTCGCAAATATTATAGATAAGTGATTTCATTGTTTTGAAAAATAATCTTTTTAGTAAAATTGTGATAGTTTATCTATTGCTAGAAATTTTAAATGCTGTAAATTATTAGAAATAAATTCATAATTTTCCTATCTATTGTTCAGAATTTTAGATAAATTATTAAAAATAAATGTGATATTTTCGCTTTTAGTAAAATTATGATATTTCCTTCCACTGTTTTTGAATATTTAGACATTGTAAAATTCATATGCAAATGTTTGCTTCATTATTTAAAAAACTAATATTTTTACACTTGATTGTGGTATTTGCCTATGAAATGATTATTTACAAATTAGCAATTCCATAAATTGTGATAATTCCATATTAAATTTTGAATTCTCATAAAAGTTCATCTATTAATACTAGACTATTATCATGTTAGATTTCAAGAATGTCCGTCAGAACTGTTGCCTTTCAGAAATTATTGCACATCATGTTTAAATGGCTACTTAGAGATATTTCAATGGAAGTGAATGTTAGTAAATTGCTTCAAGTCAATTCATGCTAATGTTTTCAATGAAACTTTGCATATAATATATTGTTGCTTTCTGATGTTGAAAGAGTTTCAGAGATAATTTGAGCATAAGTGGATCTGCAGGGATCGTTAGGACATATTCGGTTATGCCGGTACGGACTATTTGGACTCATCTGGGATGCCGGTAAGGTATGATCAGTCCTGCAAGGATTGTTAGGACCTATCCGGTTAAGCCAGTAGGGACTATTTGGACTCATCCGGGACGCCGATGAGGTATGATCAGACCTGTAAGGATTGTTTAGATCTATCAAGTAGGGGCTATTTGGACTCATCCGGTACGTCGGTGAGGTATGTTTGAACCTGCAGAGATTGTGTGGACCCAGCAGGACGCTGATGGGGTATATAGGTGACCCACTTGGAACGCCAGTAGAGTATTTTGTGAAATCCTTTGAATTATGCATCTCTGTTAAGATGTTTATATGCATTTCTATCATTTGAATTATGTTTAACTGTGGATTTGTGAAAGTGCAATTGTTATCTATAAATGCCTTTGCTCAAAATTCTTCCTCAGGTTGTTTTTTTTTTACATACATTCTTTAGAAAATGTTTATATCTTCCAACCATGATTATTTTTAGGACCATGATAATCACTTACAGAGTAGCCAAACTCACCAAACTATGGTAAATAGTTTTTAGGGTAATTGCAGTCTCATAGTTAAATGCACATCAGGACCAGCTTGTGAAGAAAATGCAGTCATGTCATAACTAAATTCTCCTTTGTAACTTTTGTGTATCTTCACCACTGCAAATTCTTGTTCTATCAACAGATGTATACCTAGCCTTCATGTTAATACCAGTTGTGAGCAAACTTTGTACAAATTTTAATTAATAGAAAAATTTATTTTGTTACAATATATATTAATAGGAATTTGAAGTTTCCTAGTATAAGAATAGTCTGTCGCACCTCGGGAATGTTAGAAATCTTGGGGCATGACAATTATGGTATCAGAGCAATAGGTTTAAGATTCCTAGGAAATTTGAAAAGAATGTGCTTTGAGTGATATTTATTGTAGGTACCGACCGGTACGAGATCAAGATCCAAAATGGCTGAAGCTAATGTGGAAGGAATTCATAAAGCCTTGGAAAACATGATTACCCTAATGCAACATCAGATGGAGAACAACAATCCACCCAGGCAGTTAGCTACGATACATGGTGGGTGTAATATCGAACAATTTAAGAAATTGAACCCATCGTCTTTTAAGGGTGCTGTAAACCCACTAGAAGCCGAGGGATGGATTATGCAATTGGAGAAAATATTTGAGGTAATGGAGTGTCCTGATGATAAGAAGGTGGCCTTGGCAGTTTTTATGTTAGAAGGTGAAGCACAACATTGGTGGCGAATGGCAAAAGGAGTATTGGTCCAAGAAAATAAACCCTTGACTTTGGAGGTATTTCTAGAGACATTTAATGAAAAGTACTTCCCAGATTTTATTCGAGACAAAAAAGAAATGGAATTTCTGGAATTAGTTCAAGGATGCAAGACAGTAACACAGTACGAGGCCAAGTATACTGAATTGGCCAGGTTCGCTCCACATATGGTCATCAACAAAGCAAGATAGGTAAAAAAATTTGGAAGGGGCCTCACACTAGCCATCAGAAGCAGAATATCAGTCTTAAAACTAAGGACTTATGCCGAAATAGTGGACAGAGCCCAAATTGTTGAAAAGGACTGCGAAGATTACCAAAAGAGGACTAGTCAGAGAAATCAGTATAGGCCCACACCACCGAATCGACAACACTATGAAGGAGCTAACAAAAAGCCAAGGCCGGCGCCATTTCAAAGACCATTAGAGCCTTGCAAAAAATGTGGGAAGAGACATGGGATGAAACCCTGTTGTTGGGAAATCAGAGCTTGTTTTTAATGTGGGAAGTTGGGGCACATGATCAAAGATTGTCCTGCCTTGAAAATGCAACAACATTTCCAAGCCTGAAGAGATAGCCTAGAAACCTCAGACGAAGGGGAGAGTATTTGTAATTACCCAGCAAGATGCTCAGGCCTCAAAATCAGTGATCCAAGGTACTCTTACTATCTTTCAAAAAGTAGCTCATGTTTTGATTGATCCTAGATCTACTCATTAATTTGTGTTACAACACTTTGCATGCCACTTAAGGGTAGAACCAGAACAATTGGAATACATTCTAGAGGTAGCCACACCTATGGGGAATTCAATTAATACTAATCTAGTATACAAGTCTTGTGTGATAAGGATAGAAGAAAAGGAAATGTTAGTGGATTTAATACTCCTAGAAATTCAATATTTTGATGTGATCTTAGGCATGGATTGGCTCTCTGCATACCATGCAAGTATTGATTGTTACAAAAAAAGGGTTACTTTTTGTATTCCGAATCAACCACTATTTTACCTCGAAGGTATCAAGGAAGCCTCTCCACCATTTTTAATCTCCTCAATTTGAGCTAATCGCCCCCTTCGAAAAGGATGTCAAGGCTTTCTTTCCTATGTCAAAGTAGATAAAAAGGAAAAGATAAACTTGGACACCATTCCGATCGTCCGAGAATTTCATGACGTATTTCCTGAGGAAATGCCAGGATTACCACCTGATAGGGAAATTGAATTCTCTATTGAGTTACTTCCCGAGACAGCCCCAATTTCTAAGGCCCCTTACCAAATGGCACCTGTAGAACTTAAGGAACTTAAACAACAATTGGAAGAATTATTAGATAAAGGTTTTATCAGACCCAGTGTGTCAGCTTGGGGTGCTCCGGTATTGTTTGTTAAAAAGAAAGATGGGACCATGAGGTTGTGTATCGATTATAGACAGCTAAACCAAATGACAGTGAAAAATAAATATCCACTACCTAGAATTGATGATTTATTCGATCAATTACAAGGGTCACAAGTATTTTCAAAAATTGATCTTAGATCTGGATACCATCAGCTCAAAATTAAAAGTGATGATGTTCCCAAGACAACTTTCAGAACAAGGTATGGCTATTATGAATTTTTAGTCATGCTTTTTAGATTAACCAATGCACCGGCTGTATTTATGGATTTGATGAATCGAATCTTTAAGCCTTTTCTGGACAGTTTTATTGTGGTATTCATCAATGATATTCTAATTTATTCCAAGAATCGAGAGGAACATGAACAACATGTAAGATTGGTGTTGCAAATACCAAGAAAAAAGAAGTTGTATGCCAAACTAAGTAAATGTGAATTTGGCTTGAACAAGTGAAATTTTTAGGACATGTGATATAAAAGGAAGGGTTATCAGTTGATCCTTCAAAGGTTGAAACCGTGGTTAAGTGGAAACACCCAAGTAATGTGACTGAAATGCGAAGCTTTCAGGGATTGGCGGGATATTACAGAAGATTTGTAGAAGGATTCTCTCGAATTGCAACCCCATTAACTCGATTGACACAAAAAAATGCTAAATTTGAATGGACAACGAAATGTGAGGAGAGTTTTTAAGAACTCAAAGCTCGATTGACTTCAGCACCTATTTTAACTATTATTGAGGCGAGTGGGGGATTTGTAATTTATAGTGATGGTTCACATAAAGGCTTGGGCTGTGTATTAATGCAATATAAGAAGGTAATGGCATATGCATCCAGACAGTTGAAAGAATATGAGAAGGAATATCCAATTCCTGACTTGGAGCTGGCTGCAATAGTATTCGCTTTGAAAATTTGGAGGCATTATTTAAATGGTAAGCAATTCGAAATATACACAGATTATAAGAGCCTGAAATACCTCTTCTCCCAAAAGGATTTAAATATGTTGCAGATAAGATGGATGGATTTCTTAAAAGATTATGATTGTACAATCCATTATCATTCAGGAAAAGCTAACGCTGTGGCCGACGCTTTAAGTAGAAAATCTACAGGAGTCTTAGCTCATCTAATGATCCAAGAAATGAAATTGTTAGAAGAAATAGTGGATTGACATTCGGCTCTATCCTTTAATGGTGTGGTAAGTATGATTGCCAACATTAAGGTAGAACCCCAATTAATTCAACAGATTCGGTCGGTACAAAAGGAGGACCCTCAGCTTATAACAATTATAGAAGAGGAGATATTGGGAAGAAATGACGAATTCTTTATAAGCAGTGATGATTTGTTGAGATTTAGAGGTAGGATTGTGTTCGGAACGACGAGAGTGTGAAAAGTGTTATCTTGGAAGACTCACATCACTCCCGCTATACTATACATACCGGAAGTATTAAAATAAATCAGGACCTAAAGAAAACCTTCTGGTGGAATGATATGAAAAAAGAAGTAGCACTATTTGTGTTTAAGTGCCTAACATGCCAACAAGTAAAATCTGAGCATCAAAGGCCTGCTGGGTTGTTGCAACCTTTACCCATGCTAGAGTGGAAGTGGGAGCACATCTCTATGGATTTTGTCTCCGGCTTGCCTAGAACAAATTCAGGGCATGACAGCATTTGGGTCATTGTGGACCGGCTGACTAAAGCTGCCCACTTTCTACAGACCCGAACAGTTGTATCGACTAGCCCAGTTGTACATTAAGGAAATAGTGCGATTACATGGAGTTCCGGTTAGTATTGTATAGGACAGGGACACTCGGTTTACTTATAAATTTTGGGCTAGGCTACAGTCAATCATGGGGACAAGACTCACCTTTAGTACTGCCTTTCACCCCCAAACTGATGAAATCGGAGAGGACCATCCAAACCTTGGAAGATATGCTGAGGGCCTGTGTCATTGACTTTACTGGAAGCTGGGATGACCGTTTACCCCTGATTGAGTCCGCTTATAATAATAGCTTCCAAGCCAGTATTCAGATGGCACCATATGAAGCCTTGTATGGAAGGAAATGCAGGTCACCCATCTGTTGGGATGAGCTTGGTGAAAGAAAGCTTTTGGGGTTAGAAATCGTCCAGGTAGCCATAAATAAGATAACATTAATTCGAGAAAGGCTCAGGACAGCTCAAAGTCGGCAAAAGAATTATGTCGATAACCGATGGAGAGATCTTGAATTTGAGGAAGGTGATCGAGTTTTCCTAAAGATCTCACCAATAAAAGGCATCACGAGCTTCGGCAAGAAAGGAAAGCTGAGCCCCAGCTACATTGGACCCTTTTAAATCTTGGAGAGAGTTGGAGGTATCGCTTATAGACTTGCCTTACCACCCGAATTGGCAAACGTCTATAACCATGTATCCTCATTACGAAAATATCAGCCCGACCCATCCTATGTCTTGAAATATGAACCTTTATCGATCAGGAAGGACCTATCCTTCATTGAGCAGCCAATTTTGATGCTGGCTAGGAGGGTACAAGTGTTGCGCAACAAGGAGATTCCTTTAGTCCATATATTATGGCAGTACCATTCAAGAGAGGATTCGACTTGACAACGAGAAGATGAAATCAAAGAAAAATATCCCTATCTTTTTCAGCAATCAGGTACAAAATTTAGAGGACTAAATTTCTTTAAGGGAGGGAGAATGTAACAACCTTAATTTTTAGAACAAAAAAAAAAAAAAAAAAAGAAAAAAAAAGAGCTCTTTATAGTATGATGGTCCATATAAGCATTATGGTCCTTAGGGATCATCACTACTCTTATTCCCTTTTACCCTTCACCTTTTTCTTTCAATTGCCACGTCCTTTGGTGGACGTGGGTTTTAAACATTACATATTTAATGTTAGTACTACACGTATGAGGTGGAGTTTAATAAAGTAATATAAGAATAAGTTTTAAGGAGTTAAATAAAAAGAGGGTAAGGACACTCGCCCTACAGAACTTCCTTTCTCGCTCTTCCTCTTACAAACGCAGTGAACTCATTTTCTCTCTAGCCGAATTTTATCGAAAGTTCCCTCTCAAATATTATAGGTAAGTGATTTCATTGTTTTGAAAAATAATCTTTTTAGTAAAATTGTGATATTTTATCTATTCTTAGGAATTTTAAATGCTGTAAATTATTAGAAATAAATTTATAATTTTCATGTCTATTGTTCAGAATTTTAAATACTATAAATTAATAAAAATAAATGTGATATTTTCGCTTTTAGTAAAGTTATGAGATTTCCTTCTACTTTGTTTGAATATTTAGACATTGTAAAATTCATATACAAATGTCTGCCTCATTATTTAAAAAATTGATATTTTTGCACTTGATTGTAGTATTGCCTATGAAATGATTATTTACAAATTGGCAATTCCATAAATTGTGAGAATTCCGTATTTAATTTTGGATTCTCATAAAAGTTCGTCTATTAATATTAGACGGTTATCATGTGAGATTTCAAGAATGTCTTTCAGAACTGTTACCTTTTAAAAATTATTGCACAAATGTTTAAATAGCTACTTAGAGATATTTCAATGGAAGTGATTATTATTAAATTGCTTCAAGTGAATTCATGCTAATGTTTTCAATGATACTTTGCATATATGATATTGTTGCTTTCTGATGTTTAAAGAGTTTCAGAGATAATTTGAGTATAAGTGGATCTGCAGGGATCGTTAGGACATATTCGGTTATGCCGGTACAGACTATTTAGACTCATCCGGGATGCCGGTGAGGTATGATCAGTCCTGCAAGGATTGTTAAGACCTATTCGGTTAAGCCGGTAGGGACTATTTGAACTCATCCGGGATGCCGGTGAGGTATGATCGGACCTGCAGGGAATTTTTAGACCTATCTGGTAGGGGCTATTTGGACTCATCCGGTACGTCGGTGAGGTATGTTTGGACCTGCAGAGATTGTGTGGACCCAGCAGGACGCCGATGGGGTATATAGGTGACCTACTTGAAACGCCAGTAGGGTATTTTGTGAAATCGTTTGAAGTATGCATCTCTGTTAAGATGTTTATATGCATTTCCATCATTTGAATTATGTTTAACTATGGATTTGTGAAAGTGCAATTGTTATCTATAAATGCTTTTGCTTGAACTTCTTCCTCAGGTTGTTTTTTTTTACGTACATTTTTCAGAAAATGTTTATATCTTCCAACCATGATTATATTTAGGACCAAGATAATCACTTACTGAGTAGCCAAACTCACCAAACTATGGTAAATATTTTTCGTGGTAATTGCAGTCTCATAGTTAAATGCACATCAGAACCAGCTTGTGAAGAAAATGCAGTCATGTCATAACTAAATTCTCCTTTGTAACTTTTGTTTAACTTCACCACTGTAAATTCTTGTTCTATCAGCAGATGTATACCTAGCCTTCATGTTAATACCAGTTGTGAGCAAACTTTGTACAAATTTTAATTAATAGAAAAATTTGTTTTGTTAATAGGAATTTGAATTTTCCTAGTATAAGAATAGTCTATCGCACCTCGGGAATGTTAGAAATCTTGGGGCGTGACAACATGCCTCTCCCTTGGTCTCACAGGTCGCACGTGACGATGGAAACGCCATGCACGAGTCTTCTTTCCCTCCTTCTTGACTGTTTCTTTCTCTCAGTGAAGTATGTAGACGGCGTTGCCCATCGCCACCCACAAACGTAGCTTTGACGTATCAGTGAAGAACCTAGACGGCGATATCTATCGCTACCCACTAGAGGCCCTGGCAACACCCTATGCTGTTTGTGAGCTTCCTCCGTGCGTTTGGTGTCTATCACTGTTTTCCCTGCAACCCACGTCTATCGCCGTGCGACCTAGGAGAAGCTGTTACCGTGAGCCTCGTCAGGAGCTAGCACCATCCATAAGGGATACGCCGTCTCCATGCAATGCCCACCTCGATGTCTATCGACATTCGAATTTTCCCCTTCTCTTTGTCGTCTTGTTCTTTCCTCTCCTCCTCTTTCTCTTCTCACTTGATTGAGGGTAGGCCTAGCCTAGCATCGATGCGCAGACCTCGGTTTCAAGTAGCATTGCCGTCCTTTGAACCATGCTTGTCTTGCTACCACTCCGAGTCGGTGGCTTTCGATTGTCATGCTAGCCTCGCCTCTTTGTCAAGTTCTCTTCTCCTTTCTATCTTTCATCTAACCTTGCTCTTCATCACCTTCTCCCATGAACGTGCATTGCCCTAAGATAAGGGTAGGTCCTTTTCGACCCACTTGTCTTACAAATTAACCACATAAGTGTTGTACAGAAAAACAAGAGGTTACAAGTCAAGGGAGGCGATTCTGAACTAGCTCAAGCATCTGGGAGCTTTCTTCTTGATTTAAGAGGGCGCCCACAAGAGCCAGCCCAAGTAAGTCCCGAACCGACCTACAATTCCTCTCACATTGGTAGTATACTTTCCCTTGCCCTTGAGCAAGGTTCCGAGAGAACGATCTCAAATCCCGGGTGTACCAGAGACCCGAGACATGTGCCGTCAGATCACATAGATCCGGAGGGCGAGATCGAGGCACCTAACCAGCTTGGCGACTCCATTAGGGACTTATTACCCCGTAGTCAGTTCGCTCTTATTTGACTAGTTTCCTTCTTTACTTTCTGTACTCATTTCTGTGGCACTTGGGTTGTTTAACCCATTCTTCCAGGTCGGGGATTTCCTTATCCTCGCACTCATAGCTGTACCAAGGAAGCAAGCCACTCAAGCCTCCTTCCCTACTCTTCTCCTGAGTAAGGACTCACGGTCTGACTCTCAGGTTCTCACCTGGGTTGGTGCGAGAGGGGATTTAAAGGTCCCTGCCTCTCCTCTTTCTCGCCTTGGTGGACTCTCCACCAAGGCGCCTTGCATGGGCAGCACTTCTGCTGCTGCTACCCTGCTATTGGCATATCTCCTGCTAGTCATACTACTATGGTAAGCCGTAAGGCTGCCTTGTCCATCCCTACGAAGGTAAACGAACTGTAGTCTCTCCTTAGGTTCCCCACGTGACAACCCCCTATGCCCCTTCACTATTTCGAGCCACCACACCTAGAGGGTCGATACACAGAGGTGGAGGCCCTGAGGTCTTCACCCCTCGCACACACTCAAAGGCTCATGGTCTATCCACTCGAGCCACAACTCAGGGCGACCCTCATATTGCCTTGAGCTTGCATTCAGGACTAGGCCTTCTCAGGCCAAACCCTGCATGCACCACGCATTCGCTTTCCACAGCTCGGGGTAGTGTTAGCTCTATGCAACCTCGAGCACAGGAGGGTGGGTCTTCCCTCCCGGCACACACAACGTCACCTTGTGAGAGACAAGCTCCCGCCTCATCCCTCACAAACACAAGCTCGTGGGTCTCGGCCTCCACAGGTCGAATCCATTGATCGGGCCTGGGCTGACCCCCAAGTCACTCGGATGGCTAACCATAAAGGTGCACACGCAACATCTTCGCAAGTCCCTTCCGGAGCCAAACTCAAGCGGGGTCACTAGCCGGCCCTCTTTCCCCTGCTGCTCTCTTGATGCTAGGCAAGCACCTCGAACCTTGGTACTCAAAGGTCTTCCCTAAGAGTACCATCCTGAGCCAGCCCTGGGTCATGTGAACACCCTGGCCTAACAAAGGAATTCGGGCTGGCTTCATGTGGGACAGTGGCCTTCAGGCTCCAAAACAAGAACCCAAGCTGAGCTCCATCCTTGGGCCCCATTCCCTGCTCCAGCTCATAGACATGGCCCTCGCCTGTTTAAAGAAAACGGAGCAGTCCAAGCCTCAGGCTCAGTTCTGGAGTGAGGTCCACAGCCACCTCAGGATCAAGCAGAAGAGAGCCTTACAAATCTTGACCTGGGAAGCCTCCAAGGCAGTTGCAGTCGCCACCCCTGACAACCTCCTGCCTTGTAATCCCTTTTTCCCTCTTCAAACTTTGGAGCCTGAGCAAGTCCAGGAGTACTATTCGGTGATCACCACCTAGAAGCCACGGTCGCAAGACCGTCACGAACCGGTCCTCACAAGATCGACATACAAAGCCCGAGTCCAGTTGGGGCAAGCTGAGCCCCTCCAGACTGACTTGCCATGCGTGACTCACCAGCCTCGGCAGTCTGTTGCATCACTTGACTTTGACCTCCTAGAAGAAATGATCAGTGTCATGGTGATCTATGACCCGAACGACGCTCAGGAGGAGCGGATGAAGAAGTTCGAGGAAATGATGCAAGCTATCCTCAGAAAGATGGAGCGCCTAGAGGCCTCCAGGGGCCCTTCTACGCCTGACTCCCTGACCGGTGAGGACACAACTCCTAAGCACGCTCCCCCACCGGTCTCTCAAGACAGCTCCTCTTCTCTCGGGGTCTCCCAAACCGACATAGATGCTATGGTGGCCCATAGCCTCAAGAACAAGGTCCCGGGCATACAGGAGATGCCACTCTACCAAAATCTGTATCCTTCGTACATTGACAAGGTGCGTTTCCCCCAAACTACTAAAAAGGGAAACTCCCCCTGTTCAATGGTACCACGTCTCCTCACTAGCATACGACCCACTTCCAAGCGGCCTGCCGGGAGACAACAACTGACAAACATCTTCTCGTTCGCCAGTTCGTCGAAACTCTCGAAGGACCAGCCTTCTAGTGGTATGCTCGGTTGTCACTGAACTCGGTGAATACTTGGCAAGAAATGGAGCAGTTGTTCCACCAATGCTTCTACAAAGTCCAAAGGAATGTGGAAACCATCGAGCTCATCACCTTGATGCAAGACCCTGGTGAGCCGGTCGATAAATTTATCACCCGATGGAGAGAGTTGGCGACCTTTCATGCCACTCCCATGATCGGGAAGGAAGCAGTCCAAATCTGCAAACGAAACATGCTTCCTGAGATCGCCCTACATGTTGAGGCATCCAATCCACCCTCCATGTCAGAGCTCATCTGTAAGGCAGTTCGTATTGAGGGATTGTTCTAGCACATCAACACCCATCAACAACCTGCCGACTCATGCCTCAGCAGACGGGGCAATCAGAAGGCAGTAATCAGAGCGAGTGTGGTCGTCGCCGTGGCTGATACCAAAGGCTCGGTTTCTCAAACCCTGGACCTCTCCCAGGCATAGGAGTCTCCGGCCAAGGGCAAGTAGCAATCCTACAATAGCGTCCTGCTTCCTAAAAACTCTGGGCGAAGCGACTACTTGGTGCAGCACCAGAATAAGGTTTACCCCTTCGACACGGAGTGGACACCTGCACTACTTCGACTGCTGCTAGAACAGAACATGATACAGTTGCCGGAGGCCAATACTGCGGAGTTGGCTGGGCAGGAGGCAAATGAGAAGTAATGCGCCTATCACAGGAGGGTCTGCCACCCCACTCACGACTTCTATAAGCTCAACGACACTATCGAAGCCCTTATCAACAAGGGTCAGATAAAGCTTGAAGAATTGAAAAAGGCGTTCGGGGCAGCTGTAGAATCTCACATAATCACATATCAAGAAGATGACGGGGCACTCGCTATCCTATACGCATTTTTCTTCATAATGTTCGAAGAAGGAATCGCCACCCCAAAGCCAACAAGGCAGCTTAAGTTCCTGCCTCCAAGTACCAAGGACCTGTGGTGCACATATCACCGGATACGAGGCCACGACATCAGTGAGTGCACTAGCTTTCATAATCTCATAGTCGAGAAGATGCACCAGTGCCAGGAAGTTCAAAGCGACCCGACGAGACACCCTCGAGTCCCTCTCCAGTCTGCACAAGACATCCCGACGCAAGCCCAGGGAAATGTTGAGCCAGAACCTCTGTAATCTCTCTTTGAGGCAATGCGCCAACAAGGTCTCGTCACTCCCAATCTCGCCAGGTAGCCGAGACGCTTTGCCCGGGGCAGGGAAAAACTCTGGTGCCCCTATCACCAAGTGTGGGGCCACGAACTCAATGACTGCTCTGTGTTCGAGGCCATAGTCGTGGAGAAATTTCAGCAAGGTCACATCGACTGTGCGATTCTTTCAGAACACATCCAAGCTCTCGCTCGCGTTCAAGTAGAAGCCACACTGCAGGCCCCTCATAAGTATGCACTGGACTACTCATGGCCTTCGACCTCTCAGCCCTAGGAAGTCTACCATGGGCGAAGTCGGCTCAAGTCCCTGAGTTGCGAGGAACTCCGCCTCTCACCAGCCTGATAGGGGGGTCCAAACACCCCCTCGGGGATCCCGAAGGAGCGACGAACACCTAGGTCGGCCCGCCAAAGGAATCATCTTTCTCAGCCACCATTCAAGGAATAATTCCTTAGACCCCTGCCTCCGCTGCCGACCTTGCGGGACTTCATCCCAGGCACAGCTCGCCTCATCTTATCATCCAATCAGGTAGACGATCTTGAGTCATCAATATGTCAGGAGATGGCCAAAATGGGGGACGTTATTAAAAGCACCCCACAACGATCAAAATAGGGGGCAAGACCTTAAATACCCCCTGCAAATGTTCAACTCCGACGACAACATAAAAAGCTACCCAGAATGTTCTAACCCTTCTTCTCCTTCTCTCTCCTCTATTCCTTCTACATGTACCGCTCGGTAATGCCCAAACTTCAACTCTCTAAATAGGGAGTTCGAAGACACCAGCCTCACCATGCCGCAGCAAGAATGCCTCAGAGAAATGCTGGCCCAAGCGGCAGGATTCTCAACAGCCACCGATGCCCTGGCAACCCCAATCAAAGCCAGGCCATCTCCAAGTTCCTCCCTCCATGAAGCTCGCCACATGATCCAAGCGCACGAGGCGTCGCCCAATTCGGGGCAAGCGCCGAGTGAGCCTCATCACAAGGCTATGGATTCCCCGCTTGAAGTTTACCCTTCTATCGCCTGGACTAACCAAAGATCAGCCCTCCCCAACATTGTGCCCCTCCTAGAGGTTGAGATGTCAGGGTCATGGGTGGCTGCACTCGAGAACGAAGAAAACCCTTGTGAGTATCCCAACGAGGAACTTCAGGAAGCTCCCGAAGAGTGGGAAGAGGGAGGTCAGGCCATGGCTGATGAACTGGAAGAGATCAACTTAGGGGATGAGACCGACGCAAGGCAAACCTTCATCTCAGCAAAGATGAGCCCAAAAGAGAAAAAAAGTTATATCTCCGTCCTTCGAGCAAATCAGGACATCTTCTCCTGGCTTTATCATGAGATGCCTGGTCTAGACCCTAAGATTGTTGTCCATCGCCTCGGTATTGATCCTACCATCAAATCCATGAAGCAAAAGTCAAGAAGGTTTAGGCCCGACCTCGAGATGCAGATTGATGCCGAGGTAAACAAGCTCAGGCAAGCTCGATTCATACATGCAGTCAAATACCTAAGATGGTTGGCGAACGTCGTCTCGGTCAAGAAGAAGAATGGCCAAATTAGGGTCTGCATCGACTTCTGTGACTTGAACATTGCTTGTCCCAAGGATGATTTCCACTGTCGTTCACCAAGATGCTGGTTGACTCCACAGCCCATTGCCAAAGCTTCTCCTTTATGGACGGTTATTCTGGTTACAACCAAATCAGGATGGTGCCAGAGGATGAGGAGGCCACTGTGTTCTTGATTCCAAAAGGTGTCTTTTGCTACACTATGATGCCTTTCAGTCTAAAGAATGCCGGTGCCATGTACCAGCGAGCCATGACAATCATCTTCAGGGACATGATTCACAAGGTGGTCTAGTGCTATGTGGATGACTTGGTGGTAAAGTTTGAAACGAAAGCCGCTCAAGTTCCTTTTGACCCGGCCATGTTTGTCAGTACATTTAACCAAGTGGGCATTATTGCTAATGGAGTTCAACATCACGTATGTACCAGAGAAGGCAGTTAAAGGTCAGGCCCTAGTTGACTTCCTTGTGGCTCACGCAATCCTCTCTGAATCTCCCCCGTCAAGAGATCCCCCATCACGTATGTACCAGAGAAGGCAGTTCAAGGTCAGGCCCTAGTTGACTTCCTTGTGGCTCACGCAATCCTCTCAGAATCTCCCCCGTCAAGAGATCTCCCGAATGGGGAATTTTTTTGTATGGCACTAGCTTGACTGTGGGAGATGTACTTTGATGGAGCATTCCAGTCTGATTGAGGGGGTGCCGGAGTTATCTTCCTGATTCCCAATGGAGGAAAGATTCCTCTATCCTTCTCACTTGCAGAGGCGTTTTCTCATAGTGAAGCCGAGTATCAAGCCCTCATAATCGGACTGAAGATCGCTCAGGAACTAGACTTGGAACATTTAAACATCTTCGGTGACTCTGAGCTGGTCATCTGGCAGCTAAAGGGGATCTATGACGTAAGGAAGGATACTCTCAACCCTTACCATGACCCAGTCAAAACTTACATGGCCCATTTCGATGACTTCTCCCTAAGTCATATCCCTAAAAGGCTAAATTCACAGGCTGATGTGCTCTCAAAGCTCGGCGCCACCATCCAATTGTCTTCATCAGGGCCCACTCTAATCTGGGTAACCGAATTGAGACATGTTGACTTGAGAACCGAAGTTGACGCAGATGATGAGAGGGATGTCTTCCCTGAGTTTCTACCTTACCCATTCGGGGCACTCCTCGTGGCTAGGGATGTCCTCAAGGTGGAACAGGAAGTTTCCCAAGGAAAAGAAGCCAAAGCCAGTGAGCAGGAGCTCTAAGTCTTCGACCCGATGTGCGCAGAGGTTGAACAAGTAGAAAATTGGAGGGAGCCCATCATGGACTTCGTAAAACATGTGAGGTTGCCTCAAGATCGGGCGGAACGCAACAACATACGGTGGATGTCCACCAAGTACACCCTTCTTAATGGGGATGTCTTCTTTCGTTGGTCATTTGACAGAATCCTCCTCAGCTGCGTCGACACGCAAGAGGCAAGCAAAGTACTCGAAGAAGTACACTCGGGCATCTGCAGGCTGCATGAGTCCGACCCTAAGATCTACGAGCGCATACGCAGACTTGGCTATTACTGGTCTTTCATGGTAGCTGACGCTCAAAACTACGCCAAAAGATGTCAGGTGTGCCAAATCTACTCAAGCCTCATTCATCAGCCCCTAGAGCCTCTCCATCCTATAGTGACTTCGTTGCCCTTTTCTCAGTGGGGTATGGACATGGTAGGACCTATTAGCCCTCCTTCTGCCTTGAGTCATGCCTTCATCCTAGTGGCGACAGACTACTTTTCCAAATGGGCTGAGCCAATCCCTTTCAGACAGGTTCCAAGGACTGCTGTGGCTAACTTCGTGTGGTACCACATCATATATTGGTTCGGGTTCCTAGACCGAATAAATTCTGACAATGGCCCCCAATTCAGGAGCCAATATGTTGACCGCTTAGTCAACCAGTTCTATTTTGAGTGGAAGTACTCGACTATGTACTATCCTCGGTAAACGGATGGCAAAGAAAAAGGGGTTGATCTGGTCCCTAGATGAACTGAGGATGTAAGGGGAACAGCAGTTCCTAAAGGGGTATAGCTCTTGGACACTTGAGATACTTCATGTCCATGAAAGTGACCTCAGACTTGCTTCTTTGCTGGCAGCAGTACAGAGTTCGGTAGGGTACTTTGACCGCTGCCCGAACACCATGCAGGCCCTTTTAGAGACTTGGAGTCATCTCGGCAACTCATGGCTCTGCGGTCATGGGGAGGGTGGATACTCTTTGTTGGATATTCATTTTATTGGTGGCCTCTCGATGATGGGCGCCATGTATGATGAGTTTGTTCCATATAACTCGGTTATCTTTGGCAGAGAATTGTTGGGGGGTGAAGTGCCTCCTCTCAAGCTTCGAGAAATGTTTGAGATCTACAAGCTGATAAGGTCATAGGCCAATGACGATCATGTGAGCTTTTCCTGTTGGATTCGAGTTTTCTATGGTGAGCGCCCAAATGCTGTGGAGCCAGGATAATGCGTGCTTGGTGGCAAGGGAAAGGAAAGTGTAGTAGCCATTCCTTCAACTTTTGTACATCGTTCCGAGAGAGACTGTGTCTATCTTGCCGCGTATTTGTCACTTTTTTTTTATTTAAGTTTGCTCTCCTTGGGTGGTCTAGTGACATTATCCAACCCGATTGTTTCTTTGTGGTCTGTGACATGGCATGAGGACGCCAGTATGCTTTGGCACAACTGATTCTATGCATCATCTATTATGGCTTAGGGTCCATCACTCGATGCAAGCTGTATAAAGGGGACGATGGATAAGGGATAGTCGTGGGAGAGGCCTTCCCAAGGAATTCCAGGATAGCATTCCAGTCCATTACTTGTTTGGTTGGCTTTCGGAGTACTTCCCGAGCACTTACACAATGAGTGTTGACTTGTCTGGGACCATGTGCACTCAGATCGTGAAGATCATGGGTCACAAGGCCAAGTTTCATACCCCCAGACAGACGCGAAGCCTCTTTAGAGGGAATTTCTTCTTCACCCACCGGAATCCATTTCCCATGGGTGGTTACACTAACTGCCCCTTTGTTGATCAGCTGGGCCATGAGCTAGATGGCACTTCCATTGACATCTCAGAGCTGATGTTTTTGCTGAGTATGAGGGGATGCATCCTACCTTTCGGACACCATTAGGCTTGAGACTTGAGGCCTACTATCCTCATTGCTTTGCATGGCAGCATGGGCTAGATTAGGGGTGTCCATTCCCAGTTTTGTTCGATAAGCGATATGGAAAGGATGGCTCAAAGAGGAAGAATGATGAGTTAGGGACCTGCCGGGAGTCATTGAAGGCCATACATATGAGAACAGCTTGGACGACCTACCTTGACCTCACAGAGGTGAACGAGTTTGTTGTTCCCCATATGCCAAAGTGGGTCAGGCTACAAATGCTTACTAGCGTTGGTGGAGGATTACCAACTGCTGGTATTGGCAAGTCGATCACTCTTGGAAGGGAGAGAACAACACCTGGAGGCATGATACCAAGCAGGGGAAGAACTTTGTGCCACCCGCCTTCCCTAAACCTTTTTGAATTGGATTATCCTTGAGACTGGGAACAACTTGGGGTCTTGAGAGCCATGGTGGTAGATGGGGACTCACTACAAGTACTTGTCCTCAAAGAGAGGATTGGGACTCTTTTTCATTACCTTTGCTTGATCTTCAAGTGAAAGAAAGACAGTAAGGTTTGTGGTCGTGAGGGGCACCCTGTTCAAGATGACAATGCCCTAATTGGCAGTGGCCCCCACTCTGCCATGGATGCTGGCTTTCGTTATGGCCATATTTCAGAAGAGCATAAGCCACCTCAAAGTGAGAGGAAGAAGAGAAAGAAGCCAGCGGTTCGAACCTGAGGTCGTCAAAGAACCCACCGCTCGTCAAAAGAGTGCTCGATTGACAAAGTCAGTTTCTGGGTCCCAGTTTGTGTCCAACCCTCCCCATCCGATCTCCCCTGAGACTGATGGTGAAACCACCACTGCCATGGGACACACTAATCTCGGTGATGCTTCGTCTATACCAAAAGTTGTTCCCACGATGCCCCAGATTGCAAACCCATCGTGCAAGATGGTGATTTTTGTACCTACTCCTTCTCGACGGGTCATTTTTGACTTGGGCTCTCATTTGAGAGAGTGATCCTTCCCCCACGACAGAAACAACTCACACGTTCATGGTGAGCATTGGTAGTGACATGGATGATATTCCAAGGGAGAGCTCCGGCGTTGAGGTGACGCTTGAAGAGCCCTTGATCGCTCCTCACTTTGACAACACTGACGTTGGTGAGGCCTTGGTTTTTTTGGCTTTGGACATAGAATCACGCTCGGAGCCAAAGGGGTCTTTGAGTATGGGCTTTGATGACACAACCCCGGAGGTGGCTACTGCATTCGTAGTTGTTCCCCTGACCAAGGCGACTTCAGCCCCGAGTTCATCATCGTCTCCTTCTAGCACGAAGTCCATCATGGTCATTGGCATGCTGCGGTCGAGGCTCCAATTATTAAAAGGGAAGCCTATTTCATAGCTTGGTCTTGAGATTGCTAATGTTAGCGGCTGTGCAGCTGCTTTGAGCATCTTCTACTGTGCTTGCTTTGAAAATCTCTTGAGTGACTTGGAGGGTTGGTGATTAGATGCCTTAAAAGGAAGAATCTGAGGCGAATGAGCTAAAGGGAGCTCAACTGACCTTATTGGAAGATTCATTAGTGCAGCACTGCAAACAAGTAGATGCTTGGATTCGCAGGAAGACTACCCTTATCACACAAAAGTCAAATTTCATTAGGCAAGGGGCAGTGCACTTTGGTTAGGTGCCTCGATCTCGCCCATGGGTCGGGATGACCTTGGGGTCGGGTTCTGGGTTAGCGATGTGCCCAGGACCTGAGACAGCTCTCTCAAGAACCGCGTAAAGAAGATGCGAGCAGGGTACGAACCGGTGAGAGAAGAATTAGGGCCGTGACGCGAGACTTATTTCACATGGGTCCGTGACTCACTCGAGCTGGCTCGTGTGGGCGCCCTCTTAGATCACGAAGAATGCCCCTCTGGCCTGAGGCCGGTTCGGAGTCAACGCCCTTGACTCGTTTTTCTGCGTTCCTGCACACACACACAATTAATATGTCCAAACAAGCGGGTTTGCAGACCTTGACTTGTCGAGGACGAAATAAAATGTAACGAAGTGAAATAAAAGTAAAAAGAATAAATTAAAGTAAAAATAAAATAAAATTAGAAAATGGAATTAGAATAAAATAAAATGAAATAAGTAAGAGAAACAAAATAATATAAAATAAAGTAAAATAAAAGGGATAAAAGAAATAAAATAAAATGAGGTAATGGAAATAATATAAAAGAGGTAAAGAAAATAAAAGATGTAACTAAAATAAAATAGAATGAATAAAATAAGTAATAAACGTAAAACAAAATGGAGTAAAATGAAATGAAATGAGGCAGAAAGGGAGTTAGGAAAGAAAGAAAAAGAAAAAAAGAAAAAGATGAAATAAGAATGACAAGGTGAAAAGAAGTAATGAAATCAAAGAAAACACATGAAAGAAGGTAAGGTAAAATAGAAAAAAGAGAGTGGAATTTGGTCAAGAGAGAACTTTATTATTGGGTTTTAAGTAGGAAGGTGGGGGAACATGGAACGAAGGTGGAACGTAGGGAAGCATGGAACGAAGGTGGAACGTAGGGAAGCAAAACGAAACGAAAAGAAAAAGAAAAATTGAACGAAATGAGGAAGAAGCAGGATTCTCGTGTGGTGAGACGGTTACAGGGAGTTAGAGAGGGAAAGCAGCGAGAGGATAGGAGAGAAGGACAATGAGGTGAGAGAGAGAAAGAGCAGTGGCTAGCTTGCAGGTGGCGGAGAAGACTGAAGGGAACCGCTGAGGGACAGAGAGCAGGGAGAGGGTAGTGTGGCGTCTGCAGCTTGATTTCAAATGGTGGGCAAGGTTGGTGCCTGGTTGCAGGTAGGAAAGAAGAGATGGGCGAGAATGGGAGGAAGGGGTAGCAGAGAGGCTGAGATGGGACAACAAGGTGGCTGAGATGGGACAACAAGGTGGCTGAAATGGGGGTGAAGTATGGTGGGAATGGGGACAACAGAGTGGCTGAGATGAGACAGCAGAGGTGGGGAGAGAGGCGGAGATGGGGGCTGCAGCCTGGTTGCAGGCGGCAGTAAGGTTTCTCGGTAGGAGAGAGGACGGCAATCTGGTTGCAGGCCGCAGTGAGGTGGCCGTAGTTGGCAGGGAGAGAGTGGAGGACGAGGACACGGACAGGGACAGTAGAGAGAGAGGGAGAAGGGGCATGGCAGCCTGAGGTTGCCGTGTGTTCTTTTATGGGAGAGAGAGAATGTCGGAGAGAAATGGGGGAAGGGCACGACAAAGTGGGAAGAGGGCTCGGCAGGGTGGAGGCACGGTAGTATGTGCGCGTGCTCGGCAGGGTGGAGGCACGGGAGTGTGTGCGCGTGCTCGGCAGGGTGGAGGCAGCAGGGTGGAGGCACGACAGTGTGTGCGCGTGCTCGGCAGGTTGGACAGAAGGCGCGTGTGTATTTTTTTTGGTTGAGCAAAAGAGAGTGGGGTAGGTGGACGCGAGGGAGCATAAGGAGAGAAGGTGAGAGTGAAAGGGGGAGAGAAGAGGAGAGAGAAAGAGAGAAGAGGACGGCGCCTAGACTAACACGACAGCGAGTTTTGCGCGGCAGCGAGACGGGTACGGTGGCATGACCGGCACGGCGGCTAGACTGCACGGCGGCAAGACTGACATGATGTCAAGACTGGCACGACGACTAAACGAGCATGATGGCTAGACCGGCACGACGATTATACTATGGCTGGACTGGCATGGCAACAAGAGAGAGAAAGAGGAGAGGAGAGAGAAATAAGAGAAAAAGAAGAGAGGAGAGAGAAAGAGAGAAGGAGAGAGAAGAGGAGAGAAAAAAGAGAAAAAAGAGGAGAAAGAGCAAGAGAAGAGAGAGATACTTACCTTAAGCTTGGGGGCACCAACCTAAAAGTTTCTCTCTCCTCTCTCGCAACTTAAAGACAACGCAGAGTAAGCCCAAATTTTTAATTTTGCCGAAAGGTCTTGAGTACAATGAGAATGCGTACATTTGTAGAGGTGGGGCCAAACGTGGGTGGATAATCAAACTCTAATCTAATTGATCGAAATTATCATTTAAATGAATTAAAGAAATTCTAAAAAAGGGGGAAAAATGACGATTTTGTCTCTACACCAATAATTTATAAAATTTCAAATCAGTCCCTATAATGGCTTCTTTGTGCAATTTTTCATGGCTGATTCAAAGCCTTTCCAGCTACCATCCTGCCAATAGAATACTGTATTATTGATGAGCTTGGGAAGACGGTCGTTTTGGTATTTATTTCGAGCCATAGATCGGAGTTTTGGACTATAGCGATGACACGGTAAAAACTTGAGAAAACGTGCAACCTTAGATTCATGATTCAGCCCATTTCTCAGCATTTTTGGTCGATTTCTTCGCTGTAGCATGATGACCAAGTCACCACGAATGTTCTGCAAAAGGAACGGCTCGATTTGGTGACCAGACAACCGTTTTCGAAATTGGAAAATTTTGGCCGGAATTTGGACTCGATGGCTGGAATTTTTCATCGTTCATCCCTCATTTCTCACGAATCTAACTGTCCATCACGCGCGTGGTTCAACCTGGAGGAAGCTCTCGACCTTGTGGTTGAAACGGGTCCGATTGTGAGTCGAATGAGCGCGCACCGTGATGCGGGCATTCGATCGAGGGGACGTGCTTCTGGAAATTCCTAGCTACTTTTAGAATTTTGGCGATCTTCTCTTTTTGATTTCTCTCAGCTCAGACCGTGTCCTTGCCCGTGCCACATATCAAATCGACCGGGTCGACGAGACGAACATGCTCCCAAAATTTGGACTCTATCCGACCCAGGATAAGAAATGTACGACCATGAAAAGTTTACCTCGAAATGGTGAAGCACAGATTCTATTAATGGAAACTGGTTCACCGAGGGTGCACCGTAATAGTGTATGACCCACACATTTTAGATAATTTGGTTATAACTTGCTCCAAAAGCGTTTAAATGCGTCGAAAATTGGTACTAGGGGGTTTTCAAACGATCTGAATCCAATGGTAATGCTGTGGAGATCATTTGATGCTTTGGTTATGGCGTTGTAGTTCAGTGTCCATTTTCAGCGTGATAGGGGTGGAATTTCCCAAAACTGTTTTGTCATTTGGATTACCTTAACTTTGTCAGATTGTGACGAAACTTGGCAGATGTTCTTAGGAGACCCTTAGCCACATTCTTACATGTTTTCGGGCCCTTATGAGATTGTTGAAATTTTCACTTCTAAATCATGGCTTATTGACCTACCGCTTCCATAGTCCACAGGCATTTTGGTACCCGTGGACCTAGGTCGTTGTAGACACCCTATTTTAAATTTCACAAATTCTATAGTTTTTTGAACCCTTAGAACCACATTATTCTAGTAGACCCAATTTAATTACCCCAAAACTACCCAAATCCTATTCCAATTTGAAGTAGAGCCTATGAGATTTCCAACGGTCCAAGAATCTCCTGAATTGGGCCTACGGATAAAAAGATATAACAAATGACAATTTAGTCACTGTCAAACCCAACCGTCGAGCCATGGGCCGGGCAGTAATGAGTTCGACTGGCCCAGATGCGAGCTTATGACGTAGTCAACATATCTGATGATGCAGTAAACGTGTTTTCTTTAATTAAATAAGGTTAAAACTTCAAGATAAATCTAAACAATTCTGAAGAAACTCCGAAAAATTTAGGAAAAATTGAATCTCATAAATACCCCCTCTCCTTAACTCAAAAGGGGAGAGAAAAAGAAACCAAAAAACTTTAGAAATTTCTGAAAATAGGAAATTAGCCAAAAATATCAAAATAGGAAAAACCCTTAGAAAATTCTTGAAAATTTAGGACAAATCCCAAAAATCCCAAATAATTAGAGGAAATATCATAATTCATATTCAACCTCTAGAGATCACAAAATCCTTAGAAAACTAAGAAAATTCTCCTCTAGACCTCGAGAACGACAGATAGCTTTAGAAAAATCTCTAGATTGAAAACCTTAGAAAAGATAGAAACCCTAGCCTCCTGAAGTCCTAACCCCCTGGACTGAGAAAACCTAGACCTAGGGCACAAAAACCCTAGATAAAAACTAGAATTAGGGTACAACAACCCTAGATCTAACACTTTACACTATAGATCTGCTGGTCAACATCCGAATCAAAGAGGCAAATAGGACCGGTTCTGATACGGACGATCCCTCGAAGGCTCAGGAATCCCGGGCCATCCGGCCCGCTTTGGTATTATTTCTTCTCTCTCTTTCTTCTTCTTTTTACTATTTTTCTTCTTTTATTTATTTTTGATCTGTTAACTTGTCATTAAAAATCATATTTTTATGCTTTGGATCATGCTGGCTCTACCACAGATCTGAGAGTAGATCTACTCCTTTCCAGGCAAATCTGGCCTCAGATCTGAATGCGATCTGTCCTACTTTCTCTACCGCTTTATTTACATCTTTTTAATTAGTTTAAGGCGTTAAAATTCAAGATATCTTCATCGGAAGATCTGTCAGATTTTCATCGTAAACAGTCACGAACTGCTCTCTCCTTATTCGCATCGGGGATACAAGTGATGAAAAATACCCTCAAATAGCCTGCCCTGCCGAATATTGTGCTTCGAGAGAAGCGAGAAGGACAATATTCAAAATTAAAATTTGTCCTTCGATTTTAGTTTTCTTCATGGCCACCGGATCACACAAACGTTAAAGGGATACTCGTGCGAAGCTACATCTCGATGGGATGACCAAGGTGGTCTGACGACTGGTGGACTTGTTTAAGGGCATGTAGACCCAGATGTGGAGACTTTTGAGGGGAGAAGAGACTTGATATACTAGTGGGAGACATCTCATGGAATACCCTAGTCCATGTTAGGAACTCTATGAGGGATGATTTTAAAGTCTACACCCTGTTGGACTTATTTGCGGTGTTGTTTACTGCTACACCAGGTTTTCTTTTGACAAGAAGGGTACCTCTATGGGCCCCATCCTACCGAGTCCAGTTGTGGGATTTTTTTGACCTGTCCCAAATGTTTGGTCCGGTCAAGGAGGGATTTTGGCTAGGAGACTTTGAAAGGGCTTTACCGTTGTTGCTGTGGGCAGCTATTGACCTGATTTGACAGTTTCTTGAAGTCTACACCCTATTGGATGTATTGGCGGTGTTGTTTGCTGCTACACTAGGTTTTCTTTGACAAGCAGGGTACCTTTGTAGGCCCCATCCTGTCGAGTCCAGTCGGGGGACTTTTTGTTGGCGGGTCTCGAATGTCTGGTCAGGTCAGGAAGGCATTTTGGCGAGGCGGCCCTGAAAGGGCTCTACCTTGGTTGTTGTGGGCATGTATTGACTTGATTTGACAGTTTATTGCCTGTGAACTTCTTGTTTTTGGGTCCCGATAAAGGGTATTCTGCTACTGAGGATTTTTATTGAAGTGTCGTCTGAAGCTGCAAGTGGAAGCGAACGCTGCATCAACCTGCTTATTGGCCCGAGCGCCCTTTCGGGTTTTCACTTGGACTGGGGGAAGCAGTGCCGTAAATATGGTTTTCACCAACTTCCTTTTTATTAGGCTCTTTTGCCTATGAACTAACAGTCATGTTTGCCCTTTTTCCATTTTTGCTCACGATGCCCTTTCAGGTTTTCACCGTGCCCGATTTTTATTTTACGGAACACTCTTACTCATGGTTTCGTGACCATGCGTGTCCATCATTTTTACTCATGGTGGCCATTCGGGATTTCACCATGCTCATTTTTTTGTGAGGCCATGTTTAAGGTCATTATTTGAACACATCTTTCAGCACCTTGGTCCCCGATGCGGAAAAAAGCGGAAGCAAGTCAATAAAGCTTACAAAATAGTGGAAATTTTGACAGTCTCATAATGGTCCAATAATTGGTCACCACCTTTATCAACACTCCGAAATGCCACCTGCCAAGTTTTATCACAATCAGACATTTTTAAGGTAGTGAATATAAAGAAATAATTTTGGAAAAAATTGGCCTCTAGCACCCTGAAATGGATCCCGTAACTAGAACTATATTTTTGATGTGTCAAACAGCTATGGGACCACTGCCATTAGATCCAAAATGATCGAAAACTCCTTTGGGTCAAGTTTCGACTTAATCGGACACTCCAGGACAAAGTTATGGATAAAATACCGAAAAGGGCTAGGCCGCACACTATCCCCATTTGGCCACCTTGCACCAAAACATCATTAAAAGCGATTGTTCTTACAGTCACAGGCAGTGACTTTCGGGGCCTATCTCTCACTTATTCCGAATCGGATCATGCTCAAATTTGGTGAGCGTGTTCATCTCACCAAGACGAGCGTTTCGATAGGTGATACGCTCCGCGGCGACGCTCGAGCACGGAGAAAAACTGGAGAGGTGTTGCTGATCAATGAAGAAAATTGTAGAAAATTCAGCAACAGCACACCTCACTTCGACGACCAAATCACGACGCTCACATGCCGGTTCGGCATGAAATCAATTACATTATATGCGTAAGGTTCTAGGCTATCTCTGGTCCGAACCTTGAGTACGATGAACGGTTGGATTTCACACCTAGAGGCATCGAAGCTGTTGTAAATTTTGGCCGCCGGATTTCAAGATTCTGTCCGAAAATCCAAGACGACAAAATCTTCATTCCGACACGAAATCATCCTGTGTTCGTTGTAACGTGATAGTGACGATAAGCTCAGTGTGATTCAGCGAAGAAACTAAAAAAATATCAAGAAACGAACACACAATCCATCCAAAGTTTTCAAGATTCATCCAAAATTCAAGTCTCATGATCATTGCTCAAAACCATGATTCATGGCTCGAAGTTGGTATCAAAACGATCGCCATGCCGATCCATACAAGAAAACAATAATTTTTAGATCAAACGGCATTAGAACAACCCCATATCAGTCATGAAATATCACACAAGTTCTCGGGCAGCAGCAGCGACTGTTTTGGAATTCTACACATTGTTAGGCAGCGGTAAAACAGTCCTTTTGCACCTATTTTTAAAATTTCTTTTAATTCAATTAAATTGTAATTATCTTCAACTTTAGGTAGGTTTTGAGAGTCCACTCATGTTTGGGCCTCCTTCTATATAAACATGCAAAGTCAAATTGTAAAGGACCTTCGGTTCATTTCATAAAAGCATCGATAAAGTTTTAATTTCTTCTTAAATTCGTGGGTGCGTCTTGGAGAGAGAGAGAGGAGAGAGAAAAAAGGGTCGATACCCTTCGATAAGGTAATTTTCTCTCTCCTCTCCTCTTTCTCTTTCCTCTTCTTTCTCTTATTCTCTCCTCCCCTCTCTTCTCTTCCCTATCTCTCTTTCTCTCTCTTCTTCTAATATCTATCTTTCTCTCTTTTCCATCTTTACCTCTCTTTCTTTCTCCTCTTCTCATCTCTATCTCTCTTTCTTTCTCCTCTCCTCATCTCTATCTCTCTTTCTCTCTCTTCTTCTCATCCTTATCTCTCTTTCTCTCTCTTTTTTTCCTAACATAGCCGATGATGCTCAGTGTCGTCTATGTCCCATCCTCTATCCCCTTCTTTTAACACAGTCGGCGAAGCTCAGCGCCGACTGTATCCTCATTCTCTCCACTGTCTAATACAGTCGGTGAAGCTCAGTGCCAACTGCATCTTCTCTCTCTTCTCTATCTAGCACGGTAGACGAAGCTTATCACCGACTGCATCTTCTCTCTTCTATGTCTAGCACAGTCGGTGAAGCTCAGCTCCAACTGCGTCTTCTCTCTCTTCTCTGTCTAGCATAATCGGCGAAGCTTAGCGCCGACTGTGTCTTCTCTCCTTTCTCTGTCTAGCACAGTCGGTGAAGCTCATTGCCAACTGCATCTTCTCTCCTTTCTCTATCTAGCACAGTCCCCGAAGCTCAGTGCCAACTATGTCTGCTCTCCTTTGTTTATCTAGCACAGTCAGTGAAGCTCAGCACTGACTGCGTCTTCTCCCTCCTCTTTGTCTAATGCAGCAGGTGAAGCTCAGTGCCGACTATGTTCTCTCTCTCTTCTTTATCTAACACATCCAGCGACGCTCAGTGCTGACTGTGTCCTCTTTCTTATCTCTGTCAACCACAGCCGGTGATGCTCAGTGCCGACTGTGTCCTCTTCCTCGTCATTGCTTAATACAGCCAGTGACGCTTAGCGCAGTCTGTGTTCTTCTATTTTTTCTCATACTCTTCTCCTCCTTTCTTCTTCCTCTCCTTCTTTCTATTGTCTTCTTCTTCTCTTATCTTACTTCTTATTCTTTCTTTATGATCTCTATTCTTTCTGTTATCCTTTCGTTTGATTAAGAGGGGTTGAGATTAGCCTATCATGATAGTCTTCTCATCTAGCCGTAATGTTGTCGTGGCAGAATTATTGTGCCTTCTTTATTGTCACGATAAACTAACCATCGTGTCTAGCTAGTTAGTATTGGTATAGACGTCTAGTAGTAATTATGTTGAGTCGATCTCAGTTACTGAGCCCGTTTTACTACCACGTCAAGTCAATTACCCACCAGCTTAGTCACTGTGTCGATCTCCCCTCCTGGTCAAATTCTTCTCTCTCCCATCTTCCTTCTCTTATTCTTCTCTTCTTCTTATGAATGTGCATGCTTGTGTATGTTCACCAAAGAGGCAAGGTGAGGTCTGCTGACCCACCTGTTCTATAACATTTGCCATATGTGTATGGTTGTAGAAAACAGGATACTGGCAAAGGGAGGCAATTCCAAACCAGTTTTACTACTAGGGGCTTTCTTCGTGATCTAAGAGGATGCCCACGTGAGCCAGCCTGAGTAAGTTCCGAACCCACCTTAAATTCCTCTCTCATCGGCAGGTAATACTTGCCCTTGTTCTCGAACGTGGTTCTCAAGAGAGCAATCTCAATGTCCCGGGTCTCCCTTGAAACTCAAAATGCGTGCCGTCAGATCATCCTGATCCGGAGGGCGAGATCAAGGCACCTAACCAGCTTGAAGGCTCTATTGGGGACTTACTACCCCTTAGAGGGATCGTACTTGTTTGGCTAAGTTTCTCCTTTTATTTGTTGCATTCACACATTACTTATGGCTGCTGGGTTCTGTAACCCATTCATCCGGATCGGAGATTTTCTCATCCCTGCATTCTCAAGTGTCCCCAGGGAACAAATTCCTCCAACTTTGTTACCAACCCTTCTTTTGAGCAAAGACCCCAGGTCTAGCTCCTAGGTCCTAACCTGGATTGGCATGAAGAGGGACCAAAAAATCCTCTAGTCCCCATCTCCTAGCTCTGGTGGAACTTCCACCAAGGCCCTTTGCATTGGCAACACATCTGTTGCCGCACACAGCATGCACCTGCACATAGCATGCACCCTGCCACTGGCAAGTCACTTGTCGGTCGTATTATCGAGGTACACCGTAAGGCTGCCCATTCCCTCTTTGTAAAGGGCAACCAAGTTGTCATTGCTCCTATGTGTCGCCACAAGGCTACCCCCCATATTCCTGCACCATCATAAGTCTCTATCCATAGAGGCTTGACACATCAAGGCGGAGACCCTACGGCCTCCACCCCTCGCACACACCATAAGGCTTGTGGGTCACCCACTCAAGCCACACCTCAGGGCAACGCTCAAGTCACTCTGAGGCAGCATCCCGGATCAGACCTCCCAAGGCTGAGTCCTGCATACGCTGCTCATATGCATCTCACTGCTCGAGAAAACGCCATCCTTACGCCAACCTAAGAACACAGGAGACGATCTTCTTATCCTCCTACTCAGCACACACAAGCGCACCCTGTAAGAGACATGCCTCCACCTGTTCTCTTGCAGACACTTGCTCGCAGTTCTCAACCTCCTAAGGCCGGACCCCTTGCTCGAGCCTGGGCTGACTCTCAGGCCAACCGTGATCCTTTTTCAAGGGGTACACACACGTCTTCGTCAGAGACATTCCCTCGCCCTTTATTAAGGTGTCCTCATGAGTCAACCATGCTCTCGCTTGCTCCCCCTTCTTCGAGCAAGCACCTCCAGCCATGGTACTCGAAGACCTTCCCCAAGAGTCCCATCTTGAACCAGCCCCGTCATTTCAGTCATGTCTCCGGAGCCCACAAGAGAGCTCGGGGCAAAGACAGGATTGAAGATCGAGTCCTTCATCCTCCTCAGACCAAGATGACTCCAATCCTTAGCCCTCATCCTTTGCCCAACCTAATTGAGACAACTCTCTCTTGTGTAAGAAGAGCTGACCAGACGCAGTCCCGATCATAATTTTAGTGCGAGGTCCATTAAAACCTCAAAGCTAAACGCGATAAAGGTCTGCGAATTCTCACAAAGCAATCAGGGCAGCTAGCTCTGATGACTCTCTTCGCCTGAACCCCTTCTACCCTCTTCAGATGATGAAGCCTGACGAAGGGCTTCATCAGCCCTGCACTGTGGTAAACGTTGTAGAAACCGACCTAGCCACTCAGCAGCCATGGTCTCAAGACCGTTGAGAACCGGTCCTCACGCAATCTGCATACAAGAGTCGAGTCCAATTGAGGCACAGTGACCCCCTGCTGACTGATCTACCACGGACGACCCGTCAAGATCGCAAGCCCTCAACTATAGCTAAGGCTGACCCCCCTGAAGAAATGGTCAGCGTGATGGTTATAGACGAACCTGACTCGCAGGAAGACTTCATGAACAAGTTTGAACACGTGGTGTGCGCGATGATGGAGAAGATTGATCGTATAGATACCACACAACAATCAGTTAACTATGAGGTCAATTCCCACCACTCAGATGGTGCACCTCCAAGGCAATCCCTTCGCTCTGCCTCACATGACAATTTTGTCCCCCACCCCGTCTCACAGGCAAATATCGATGCTATGGTGACCCATAGCTTAAAGAACAGACAAATTCGGGGGATACAGGGTGTAACACCTTATCAAAGGCCGTACCCTTCATATATTGACCAGGTCTTGTTTCCCTCCGATTACAAGAAAGGAAAGTTTCCCTTATTCAACAGGACCACGTCCCCCAATTAGCATATTGCTTACATCCAAGTAGCATGTCGAGAAACAACGGCTGATGGGAGACTCCTTCTCTGTCAGTGGTATACTAGAAGTTGTTCCATCGGCGTTTCTATGAGGTCGAGAGAAAGGTTCAAACCATTTAACTTCTCACCCTGACTCAAGATCCCTATGAGCCCGTGGACCAGTTCATATCAAGATGGAGAACTTTGGTCGCTCGCCATCCAATCCTACATCTGAGAAGGAAGCAGTTTAAACTTGTGTGTGGAACATGTGACCTGAAATCACTCTATTTGTTGAGGCCTCTAATCTGACGTCCATGTCGGAGCTGATTTTTAAATCAGTCCGCATAGAAAGTCTATCACGCCACCATGGAGGGTCACGACAACCGTCTGCAAGCCCAGGGATCAATCGGGGCAATGGTAGCTCTTAGACTAACAGCCGGGGCAGTCAACAGAAGCGAGTGATCAGTGAAGCTATCACGATCACTAATCCAAAGAAAGCTCCCTCCCAAACTTTGGACCTCTTTAAAGGGGTGAGCATAGCAAAGACAATGCCTCAGGTAGGCAAGCAACAACAGTCGTATAATCGAGTACCCCCTCGGGTAAATCTTAATCGGGATGATTATTTCACCAGGCATAGGAATAAGGTCTACCCCTTTGAGAATGAATGGGTCTCTGCACTATTCCGGTTATTATTGGAACAAAATATGATCGTGCTTCCAGAAGCCAAATTCCTTGAGCAAGTGGGGCTCGATACTCAGGCAAATTATTGTGCTTACCATAGAAGGATCAATCACCCCACAGATGACTGCTACATGTTAAAAGATATTATCAAGGCCCTGATCCAGAAGGGTCAGATAAAGCTTGAAGACTTAAAGAAGCATTCGGGGCAGCAGAAGCCTCCCATGCAGTAACTGTCCAAGAGGAAGACCAAGCTCCTGTATCCTTCACGCCTTCTTTGTTATAATGCTTCAAGAAGGTCTAATCATACCAAAACGGGCCAGGCAGCCTCGATGCCTTGCTCTGGGGACTGAGGACCGTTGGTGCCCGTATCATTAGATATGGGGCCACTACCTGTAGGAATGCACTAGTTTCCATGATATATTCGCAATGAAAATGATGGAATGTCAGGAGTTTTACAACGTCCCGGTAAGTGATTCCCAAGACACTTCTCCACTGATACAAGAGGATCTCCCAACACAAGACCTTCCTATTAATGATTCAGATTCTGTTGAACCCTTGACTTCCCAGCCGTGGATAGTCCATCACGAGCGAAGTAGAGTCATGTCCGTAAGACAAGAATCAATTCACCAAGCTAGGGCTGTTCATAAGCCTAATGAGATGAATCAAGCACCACCTCAGAAAACCAGAAGAAGACAGGCACCAAGGGCTGCTCGCCAGAGAAACAAGACGGCTCAACCTCCAGTTGAGCAGGAATTTCCCCATTGCCAACTTTAGTGGACTTTATCCCTGGCACGATCCTTCTTCCTTCTCCATCCCATCAAGAAGATGTCCCCGAGCCATCTTCTCATTAGAGCACGTCCAATGAGGGTGATGACGTTAAAAGCACTCCCCAATGGTCTAAGCAAGGGAAAGACCTAAAAGATTTCCTGCACATGTCCAACCTTGGTGATGACGTAAAAAGCCGCTCAGATCATTTCGATGAGGGGAATGACCTTAAAAGTCCCCCACTTTCTAACCCTTCTTCTTCTCCTTCTTCTACTTCTCATCTTTCTTCACCTATGTCTCCTGCAGATACAACCTTGAAATGTCCAGACGTCGAGGCTCTTGACAGAGAATTTGAAGAAATCAACATAAGCAGGATGCAACAGAAATGATTAAGAAATACTCTAGCACAGGCAACAGGATTCCAAATAGTTGATGATGCCTTGGTAGCTAAAGCTAAAGCAAAGCCATCTACTTCGAAGAAGCATAAAAAAGTCAAAGTCGAAGAAACCCCAGTGGCCCCCTGAGCCCGACCTTGAGTAGAGACTGAGAGAATCAAAGGGGAAAAGCTTCTACTCTCAGGAAACTTGCCATATGGTGTAAATCTCAGGAGCATCCCCCAACACGGGGCAGATAAATCTCAGATAAGGGAAGATGCTGCAACCTCCAACACAGAAGTCAGACTCCTTGAAGTTTCTTAGTTCTCTTCCAATCTACAACCTCCAATCCAAAGACTAATCTACTTATCCTACAGCTCCCTAGGCTCCTTCCCAATCCAAATGCCTCAAACAATCCACCTATTCTCCAATTACCTGGGATACCTCTGACTCAATCACTTCCAAAAACCTCAAACCTCCATCACCCAAACCAAACCCGCCGTGCAATCAAGACTGTCAGTAGGCCAAAATAAACCTCTTCCACCCATGTCTACTCCTCAACCCAATATACCATCCAAATCTATTCCAGGACTAAGAGCACAAGGCCTTGAACCAAAAAAGGTGAATTATGATGTGATGGGGCATCTACAAAAGCTTCCAGCTCTCCTCAGTATCTACGACACCCTCATGCTCTAAAATGATTACTGGATGGCTTTGGTTCAGGCTCTCTCTAACTCAGAGGTGTACAAAATCAAAGTAGAACCCATTGAAGTAGACTCGACAATTTTAGAAGGATGTATGCCAATTACCTTATCAGAGGATTATCTACAACTGAGAGAGAAGTTTCATAATCACCATCTCTTTGTCACTGGTGAATTACATGTATGTCCCATCAACCGAATTATGTTAGATAGCAGGTCGATAGTCAACCTTATCCCAAGGAGGATCCTTACTCGATCAGGGTTAGGGTCCAAAGATCTTACTCCGACCCACGTCACAGTTCAAGGGTTCAATCAGTCAGGAGAGAAGCCAGCTGGCACGGTTCGCCTTGGTTTTAAGATCGATGAGCTGAATGATTACGCCAGGTTTCATATAATCGACATCGACACTTCCTACAACATTCTCCTCAGTCAGCCATGGCTCCATGACCAGGGGGTGATTCCACTAACATTGCATCAGTGATTCAAGTATAGTCGAGATGGGAGATAACATACGGACTATGCTGATAAGAGACCGTTCCCTGTAGCTTAGACT